>NC_141621.1:31893938-31963938 GCF_047967505.1 Dipteris shenzhenensis
AAAGAATGTAAGATCGTGCTAAACCTAGTGCACACAAGATCAGCACAAGAACTAAGGAGGCTCAAAGCACACTAAATAAGACATGAGAGGGAGATAGCAAATCTATATCTCTTCCAATGTGTGTGTGTTCTCAACAATACATGATAGGCTTCTTATATAGAGAGAGCCTTTAGAATAGTCAAACCATGTGGGATCCTCTCATCCACATCTCTTCTTGTGGATATCCTCAATCCACATCTCCACATCTTGTAGTCCACATCCTAGGGTGGCTACTTTAATTCTTTCCTATACCATACCTTAGCCCTTTAATCTATGTGCTCATGGCACCATATCTCTCAACACCTCCCCTTGGTGCCATGATCCTTTGGCTACTGCAAGGTGGTCAGATGTGAGTTACAAATCCATCACCTCCCCTTAGTGCTTGCATTGCTACTTAAGGTGGTCAAGTGTGGTTTTTACATGTCAATACCTCCCCTGGGTGCTTTCATAGCTACTCTCAGGTGGTCAGGCTTGATTACAAAAAATATAGGCAAGGTTGGCAAGGTTTTTGCTTTTCAATACATTCCATTGATGTCACCTTTTGGCTCATGGCTTGATGACGATCTTGTTGTCTTCTTCGCTTGATGCATGATGCTTTGTTCTTCCATGTGCCTTAATGCTTTATGTGTGGATGCCATGTTTTGTGCTATGGTCATCTCATGCACTTGTGCTTTTGGCTTGCTTTTTACATCGATGTTTGCATTCATGCTTTGCTTTTTCATTTGTTGCAAAGGTCTTACCAATTGAATACTTTCAATATTGGCAGTGTCTAATTGCATACAATGATTCTGACATAATAGGCGCGTAGAGCTCGAAAAGACGATCACTTTTCCTTTTTGGAGCATGTGCAAATTCTTCCTGGATTGCAAGTTATGGCTTGTCAAAGCTTTTGTGAAGAAGGGGGGTCTTGATGATGTGGCATAGGAGTTCATATCCTGCTTACAAACTGTGCTTGGCAAGGGTTACTATGCTGAGGTGGTCCTATGCCATGTGGCATGACTTTGACCAAACCTGAAACTCAACCAAGGTCTAACTGAACCAAACCCTGGGTAACCTAACCAAACTCTTTGAAGTCAAGGTTACTTAAACTCAACCATGGTCCAACTAAACTGAACCTAGCATAAACTTAATCAAGGTTGAACTTAACCACAGTTAAATCCTATCTTGACACGTGTCAAATTCCTAGACTAACCTAAGGTGGGTTGATTTTGATCCTAACTGCCATGTGGCATTTCTTTGGAAAAACCTTAGAAGAAAGAAGGTGAGCCTTCTCTGCAGCGAGACGACGGGCTGAAGGTCGTGTGATAAAAGCCGGGGGAGCTTTCGGAAAAGGCTAGCAAAGCTACACTAATGGAGGTGCTTGTAAGGAGACGCAGCTGTTGGTGCAAGCTCATAGAGGAAGTCCGTCGGGTCACGGAAGTTGATGAAGAGATCTGCACAAGCTGTTGATGTTGAAGTGCCGAGCGTTTGTAGAGCCGGTAGTCAATGGTTGTGGTCTTTACTCGTTGCAATGCCTCTCATTTGCCTGTGGGGTCGCCCATTGAGAGAACGGTGGTCCTAGAGTCTCTGCCTGCAGGTCACCCTGCAGGTCACCCGTGAGCCTAAGAGTGGCCGTAGTTGGAGACAGTGCTCGCTTTGGAGCTAGGGAGTCCATCGGTAAGCTAACCGACAAAGGAGTGTTGGATTTGGGTGCACTGTTGTAGGAGCGCTAGAGCTCGTTGGCATTGTTTGAAGAGGTCGCTGGGAGGAGATGAGCAGGTAGTCAGAGACGAGGAAAATAGAGCTGGCTGGTGCAGATGTTGCTGAAGCAGAAATTGCGGCTCATGGAGAAGCTTCATTGAAGAAGGCTTGGAAACTGGTCTCGCTATAAGGTCGTTGGAGGAAGCTTGAAGCGACGGAGAGCGGTTGGAGGTCGGGGCTGGAATCGTTGCTTGAGCACTGGTCAGTTGGTGTCGCTGGTCGACAGAGCCTTTGTGAGTAGGAGAACGTTAACGTGCACGCTGTTGTAGAAGGAGTTGCTCGCCGAATGGCTTGCTAGAAGCCTTGTGCTACCCGCCAAGTCTGTAATCAAGCATCAAGAACTTATTGCAGTCCGTGTTTGGCAGTGATGCTGAGCCATCACCCGTTACATGCAGAGTTCCGAGTTGAGGCAGTCCGTTTGGGAGGCCGGTCGGTAGTGCACTATGGAAGGGCCCTTACTCGCTGGGAGCTTAAGTAGATGTCTTTGTATGATGGTCTATGGGCCGCCTTCAAGCTTGTAGTTGTAGGAGGAGTAGCAGTCGTCTGAGAGGCTGGATATGTTGAAGCCTTAGGTGAGTAGAAGACTCTTTCACAATGGAACACTCTCAAGAAGAAACTTCTCTCTCAAAGAAACCTCTTCTCTCACAGATCGTTGTAGAGAATAGATCTATCTATCTCTCTCAATGCTAGATCTATCTATCTCTCTCAATGCTTAGCCTCTTTCTCACAATAAGAATGAACGGAATTCTCACAAGAACTCTCGAGATCTAAAACTAATCTTACATTTTGAAACTAATCTAGGAATGGGAGCAATCCTAGTGAACTACTAATGAGCTAAACTAGGAGAGCTAAACCTATGCTCTGATACCATGTGAAAGAATGTAAGATCGTGCTAAACCTAGTGCACACAAGATCAGCACAAGAACTAAGGAGGCTCAAAGCACACTAAATAAGACATGAGAGGGAGATAGCAAATCTATATCTCTTCCAATGTGTGTGTGTTCTCAACAATACATGATAGGCTTCTTATATAGAGAGAGCCTTTAGAATAGTCAAACCATGTGGGATCCTCTCATCCACATCTCTTCTTGTGGATATCCTCAATCCACATCTCCACATCTTGTAGTCCACATCCTAGGGTGGCTACTTTAATTCTTTCCTATACCATACCTTAGCCCTTTAATCTATGTGCTCATGGCACCATATCTCTCAACATCTCTCTCTCTCTCTCTCTCTTTGTCCGTCCTACATATAGACCTTCTATCTCCATGTATATGTAACTCTATTATATCTCTCTCTATCCCCTCTCTCATGCATGCACTATGATTCTCTCTCCCTCCCTCCCCCCATCTTTTTTTACCATAATAATTTGTCTTTTTTTCCCACCATCCTGAGTAAAATTTTCAGCCCAAAAGGGCTTTGAGAGGAGAGCTAGCATGCATAAAATCACACCAAATACAGAATTTCATGAAAGTAATAAGAGAAATGAGATCATTTGATGTGTTGCGATCATTTTGATACAAAACATGACTAAATTTGGATATTTCTAGCAAAAGTTGTGACATTGTTTTAAGCCTAAACTAGCGTCCAGAGGAGGGCGCCCTCCTCTAGATTCCAATTTGGGCTAAGAAAAAGTTATTTGATCTCTTTTTGTAGTCTCTCTCTCTCTCTCTCTCTCTCTCTCTCTCTCTCCCACCCACCATGATTATTTGTCTTTTTTTCCCACCATTTTGGATAAATTTTTAGCCCAAAAGGGCTTCTTGAGGAGAGCTAGCATGCACAAAATCCCACTAGAGATAGAATTTCATGAAATTAACAAAAGAAATGAGCTCATTTGATGTGTTCTCATCATTTTGATACTAAACGATGGGCTATGGACCCTCTTTGTGGGGGAAGGGCAAGAAGTGAGTTTTTTGAGCGAGTTTTTTTTGGCAACCAGCATGCTTTTTTTCACCTATTCCACTTATGAAATCTCTCTCTCTCTCTCTCACTCAATCTCTCTCTCTCTCTCCACACACACACACACACACACATAATTCCTTTTGTCTCTTTTCTCTCTTCATCCTCCTTGTCCTCATTGCTGTTAGAGCTATATATAGGTTGCCCTAACTTGACCTAGGTCTCACCTATATATATGTAACTAGTAATCAATATCAATCAATCTTTGGGAGTCTATTTAGTGCGTCTATCATCTCTTCTTCTTCTCTCTCAACATGGTATCAGAGCTACAAAGGTTTTGCTATTGTATGCTCACTATAATGAAGAAAGACAGAAAGTATTAGTTGTTGATTTGATTACATAGCGCTTTCAGTATCTCATCGCTTATTTTCTCTTGTCGATTTTGACATGTCTAACTTGATGTGGTTTTTTGGACGTCTTTTGGTGCGAATTGAGAAAGTTATCAGTGGCTCTTCGTTCTGAGCACTTAAACGCCCTAATCGGACTTCAGAGCAAAAAGTTATGTCAGTTTTTGTTCGTTCTGAGCACTTAAACGCCCTAATCGGACTTCAGAGCAAAAAGTTATGTCAGTTTTTGTGACGACTACTTTTTTCTTGGTTTCGTGATTGGCACGCTCGTATTGCTTTTCGCCAAGAATCTCGTGGCTTTGTGATAAACGTATTGGTTTCGTGATCAGCATGATCGTAGTGCTTTTTGCCAAAAATACCTCCATTTCATGATCAACAAGTTCTACTTTTCTTCAAAAATATCGTGCTTTCGTGATCAACCAGCTCAAATCTCTTTCTTGGCATGTATGCTATTTCTAGTATACTCGCATCTCACCTTCTATCCTTTTTGGGGTATCTCGAGTTTTATATTTTTAGAGCGACTATTGTATTCTTGATCATTGAGGTGAGCTCTAACAAACGTATTCTCCCGAAGTATTATGGCAATGTCTATAATCGTCAATGGCTTTCCTTCTGGCCAACGATCTGTTCCTCTATTTCAAGGACACCGTTTTCCTGGTTGGAAAGTGAAGATGTTATTGATTCTCGAAGGTGATAATCTTTCAGATATTGTTCTTGATGATCTCGTTTATCCACCCCAACCTGTTCCGAATCATGCTCTTGTGACTCAAGGCCCTCTCTTTGAGCAATGGAGATCTGACTTTGATGATTGGCATTCTCGTGATAAAGCAGCTCATCGGTATATTTTATCTGCTCTACATGATTCTCTTATGTTGGATGTATTTTCCCTTCCTTCTTCTCATGCAATATGGGAATATCTCGTTTCTACTTTTGAGAATAAATCTATCACAGAGATTCTTTATCTTCGTAATCTTTTGAGCATTCCATACAAAGTTGGAGCTCCTATGGCAACTCATATTGACTCATTCAACAATATCGTAAATCAACTTGCTGCTACTGGTGCACCTGTTCCACGAAATCAATTGGTGACCTATCTTCTCGACACAGTCCAGGATCCGTCATATGATAATATTGTTACCATCCTTTCCAACAAAAACGAGATTGATTTTGATCAAACATGTATTTCTTTGATTGAGTATGCTCAACGACGCGAGCGTCGTAAAGACCCTCATGAATCTGTGATGATAACAATGGATGATGCAGATTCAGAGATAGCTTGTGTTGCTCGCAAGCATCCTTTCTTCAAATATGGACGTGGTAGTTATGGACGTGGTGGTCATCCATATAGAGGTGGCAATTCTTCTCATCTCAAATATCCTGAGAAACATTGTTCTTACTGAGATAAGCATGGTCATGTTATCTCTGATTGTTGGGCTCGGCAATATGATGAGAAACATGGTGTTACCACTAAGCAACCGTGCTTATCCAATAATTCTCCTTGCGAATATTGTGGCAGAAATCATCCATCCTTTCCGTGTTACAAGCTCGGGGGGATCACTCATCATATGTAACCCTATCACGTGAATTCAACAGAAGGATTTTTTTTATTTCTAAAATTTACAGAAATAAATATACATAAGGGACTATTTAAAATAGTTTCGGAAAAAATTTACAGATTTGTATAGAAAAGGGGTACGTTTTATTAATGAAATTTTTTACAGATAAGGGACTTTAAATATAGGCCTTAAACACACGTGATATAGAGGGTTTATACATAGTGACCCCCCCGAGGTTACAAGAGGCATTATGATCGTGAATATACTCAAGCATATGCTGCTCAACAACAAGATGCCCATATGCATCAAGAGGCAAATCATATCTGTTCTGATGTCTTCCTAGAAACGATAGTTCATGTTCGAGATGGTTCCACTTTTATTGTTGATTCTGGTGCTACTGGTAATATGACATATCAATCTCAATGGTTACATAATTATCATATCTTCCTCACAAGCAATTGGTTTATCTTGCTGATGATACTACTTGTCAAGTCATGCACTTTGGAGATTTATATCTTGGCACTTTTTCTTCAACAAGAGTATTGCGAGGCGTTCTCCATGTTCCAGATCTTCAGAGAAATCTTCTTTCGATTGAATGACTTGTTGATCTTGGTCTCTTTATTGCCTTTCACCACACACAGTGTCACATTGAAAAAGATGGACATACCATAGCAGTTGCTCCTCGGAATGGTAACCTCTTTCAACTTTCCTTAAATGATGATATTGCTAATGTGGTTATAGCCCCTGGTGATTTGGACTACAAGCTATGGCATCATCATTTTGTTCATTCGAATTTTGCCAAGCTACTTGCTATAAATCGTCATGATCTTGTGGATGGTATGAATCTCCCAGCTCGTCCTCACATGGGCCTATGTGAATATTGCACTCTTGGCAAGCATCATCAAAAACCCTTGCATGCATCTACTTCAACTCATTCACATGCTTTATTGGATCGTATTCACACTGATATATGTGGACCTTTTCCTCCATCCAAGTCTTTCTATAGGTATTTCATCACTTTCATTGACGATTGGTCAAGATATACAACTGCATTTCTCTTGCGATATAAGTCAGAGGCCTTATCAGTATTCAAGCAATATAAAACTGCTGCAGAACTTCATACTGGTTTTCAGATCAAGACCCTTCATAGTGACAACAGTGGAGAATATATTTCTAATCTTTTTAATGATTATTGCATTGAGTGTGGCATTCATCGTGAATATATTGTTCCATACTCTACTCAACAAAATGCTCATGCAGAGCGTAAGAATCGCACTTCTCTTGATGCTATGCAATGTATGCTCCCTCATTCTAGATTATCTCGAAGCTTTTGGGCAGAAGCACTTCTGACAGCCATCTTTGTGCAAAATCATCTTCCTACAACTGCACATGCCTCTGATGATAGTGTATATATTTATGTTGATCTGCCTATTGATTTTTTTTTTTTCCATGAAACTGCCTATTGATTTTGAACATGGTTCTACTCATGATTGTGTTGATGACTTTGAAATCATTGATCATGCAATGGTTACTCATGAAGACCCTACTAATTATATAGAAGCTATCTCTTCTTCACAAAAGAGTCAATGGCAAGAGGCAATGGAAGCTGAATATGATTCTTTGATCTCGAAAGGTACATGGGTTCTTACTGAACTACCTCCAGGTCGCACTCCTATCAAACGTAAGTGGGTTTATAAAACCAAAACTAAAGTTGATGGTTCTTTTGACAAAGTTTAAAGTTCTTCTGGTTATCATGATACTTTTTCACCCATTGTTCGTAGCACAAGTATTCAGGTACTCTTGGCTTTTGCTACTCAATTTGATTTGGAGATTCATCAAATGGATGTGAAAACTGCTTTTCTTAATGGAGATCTTAAAGAGGAGATTTATATGGAGCAACCAGAAGGGTTCATACTTCCCGATCAGGACCATCTTGTTTGTCGCCTTCATCGTGCTCTTTATGGTCTAAACCAAGCTTCCCGTCCTTGGTACATGAAAATTGATCAGTTTCTAACATCTCAAGGTTTCAACTCTTGTTTCTCTGACCCCAACTTATATGCCAAATATGATGGTGCTCTTTTTGTCATTCTTGCTCTTTATGTGGATGACACCATACTTGTTTCCAACAATCTCGATTTCTTGCAACATGTCAAGAAAATCTTATCCTTAGCATTTGATATGGTTGATCTTGGTGACATTCATTCATGTCTGGGTATTCAAGTTCAGCAATTTTGTCACAAGGGAATTTTGCTACTTTGATAAACAAAATTCATTCAAGATGCAGTTCAAAAGTTTGGCTTGACGAATGCTCACTCTGCGACCACTCCTTGTCTTGTGAGCTCTGTCAAAAATACTCGATTGACTCATGATGTTGAGGTTTCAAATCAACCCTATGCCAATCTTGTTGGTTGCCTATAGTTTGTCGGTTTGAACACTCGACCAGATATTCTTTTTACTGCCAATTTTCTAGGTCAATATCTGGCTGCTCCCTCAATGCAACATTGGTCTATAGCAAAACGTGTTCTAAAGTATTTGAAAGGCACTTCTGATTTTGGATTAGTTTATCGACATCATACAGAATCATATTTTGTGATGTCTCTTGATCTTTTGGGATATACAGATGCAGATTGGGCAAGCTCTCACTTCTCTATGCAGTCTACAAGTGGTAATTCCTTCTTTATCAATGGTTGCTTGGTCTCTTGGGCAAGTAAGAAGCAACATTCTGTCGTTGTTTCTACCATAGAATCTGAGTATGTAGCGGCTTCTCTAGCAGCTTGAAAATTGGTTTGGCTATGACAATTGCTTGCAGACATTGGTCATCCTCCATCATCCAGTACTCCTCTCAGATGTGATAATCAAAGTTCCAAAGACTATGTTTAGCATAACAAATCCAAGCATATTGTTGTTCATTACCATTATGTCAGACAAAGAAAGGGATGATAATGATTGAACATTGTCCCACTTCTCAGATGATTGCAGATATTCTCACCAAAGGACTTAGTGAGGCATGCTTCACAGTGCTACGATCAGAACTTGGAGTTCTTGCAGCTTCTCTCTTCCAAGATTAACACACCTATGGGTGACCTTTTGTATATAAATGCACATCTGCATTACATACTTGTAAATAATTGTACAAATGATCAGCTTGTATACTTGTATATAGGAGCTCGAGTCTTTCCCTTGTGCTCCCCAAGGGTTTTTTCATCCGTAGCTAAAGACCTTTCTTTGAGTGGGGGTGTTAGAGCGATATATACCTTGCCCTAACTTGACCTAGGTCTCACCTATATATATGTAACTAGTGATCAATATGAATCAGTCTTTGGGAGTCTATTTGGTGTGTCTATCATCTCTTCTTCTTCTTCTCTCTCAACAATTGCAACCCTCTATCTCCGTCTATGTCTAACTCTATCACATCTCTCTAGACCCTCTCTCATGCATGCACTGTTCTCTCTCTCTCTCTCTCTCTCTCTCTCTCTCTCTCCCTCTTTCTCTCTCTCTCTCTCTCTCTCTCTCTCACACACACACACACACACAATATTCTTTTTGTCTCTTTTCTCTCTTCGTCCTCCTTGTAATCATTGCAACCCTCTATCTCCGTCTATGTTTAACTTTGCCACATCTCTCTCTACCCCCTCTCTCATGCACACATTGTTCTCTCTCTCTCTCATTCTCTCTCTCTCTCTCTGTCTCTCTCTCTCTCTCTCTCTCTCTCTCTCTCTCTCTCACACACACACACACACCCACACACACAAAACAAGCTTATATATTACACAATTTATAAGCACTAATGCCCTGTATTTCTTTTTTTAGCTTCCCAATTTCATCCACTTGATGTTCCAATAGTCTTTCTCTCTCTCTCTCTCTCTCTCTCTCTCTCTCTCTCTCTCTCCATCCTACATATAGACCCTTTATCTCCATCTATATGTAACTTTGTGAGGGGATAGAGAGACATATGATCGAGTTACATATAGACGGAGATAGAGGGTCTATATGTAGGATGGAGAGAGAGAGAGAGAGAGAGAGAGAGAGAAAGACTATTGGAACCTCAAGTGGATGAAATTGCAAAGGTACAAAAAAGAAATACAGGGCATTTGTGCTTACAAATTGTGTACCATATAAGCTTGTTGAGGATGTGTTTGTGTGTGTGTGTTCAGCATAACAAATCCAAGCATTCTCTCTCTCTCTCTCTCTCATTCTCTCTCTCTCTCTCTCTCTCTCTCTCTCTCTCTCTCTCTCTCACACACACACACACACACCCACACACACACAACAAGCTTATATATTACACAATTTATAAGCACTAATGCCCTGTATTTCTTTTTGTAGTTTCCCAATTTCATCCACTTGAGGTTCCAATAGTCTTTCTCTCTCTCTCTTTCTCTCTCTCTCTCTCTCTCTCTCCATCCTACATATAGACCCTTTATCTCCATCTATATGTAACTCTGTGAGGGGATAGAGAGACATATGATAGAGTTACGTATAGATGGAGATAGAGGGTCTATATGTAGGATGGAGAGAGAGAGAGAGAGAGAGAGAGAGAGAGAGAGAGAGAGAGAGAGAAAGACTATTGGAACCTCAAGCGGATGAAATTGCGAAGGTACAAAAAAGAAATACACGCATTTGTGCTTACAAATTGTGTACCATATAAGCTTGTTGAGGATGTGTTTGTGTGTGTGTGTGTCTATGTGTGTGTGTGTGTGTGTGTGTGTGTGTGTGTGTGTGTGAGAGAGAGAGAGAGAGAGAGAGAGAATGAGAGAGAGAGAGAGAGAGAGAACAATGTGTGCATGAGAGAGGGGCTAGAAAGGGATGTAACAGAGTTAGACATAGACATAGATAGAGGGTTGCAATGATTACAAGGAGGATGAAGAGAGAAAAGAGACAAAAAGAATATTGTGTGTGTGTGTGTGAGAGAGAGAGAGAGAAAACAGTGCGTGCATGAGAGAGGGGGTAGAGAGATGTGACAGAGGTAGACATAGGCGGATATAGAGGGTTGCAATAAGGACAAGGAGGATGAACAAAGAAAGGAGACAAAAAGAATTATGTGTGTGTGTGTGTGTGTGTGTGTGTGTGTGTGTGGAGAGAGAGAGAGAGAGAGAGAGAGAGAGAGAGAGAGAGAGAGAGATTTCATAAGTGGAATAGGTGGAAAAAAGCATGCTGGTTGCCAAAAAAAACTCACTCAAGAAACTTACTTCTTGCCCTTCCCCCACAAAGAGGGTCCATAGCCTAGCGTTTGGTATCTAAACGATCAGAACACATCAAATGAGCTCATTTATTTTTTTACAAAGAGAAAATGAGCTCATTTCTTTTGTTAATCTCATGAAATTCTATCTCATGGGATTTTGTGTATGCTAGCTCTCCTCAAGGAACCCTTTTTGGCTAAAAATTTATCCAAAATGGTGGGAAAAAAAGACTGAAGATATCCAAATTTAGTCATGTTTGGTATCAAAATGATCAGAACACATCAAATGATCTCATTTCCCTTGTTACTTTCATGAAATTCTATATCTGGTGTGATTCTATATATGCTAGCTCTCCTCTAAAAGCCCTTTTTGGCTAAAAATTATACTTGGAATGGTGGGAAGAAAAGAGATTATCATGGTAAAAAAGGTGGGGTGAGGGAGGGAGAGAGAACCACTGTGCATGCATGAGAGAGGGGATAGAGACAGATATGATAGAGTTACATATAGATGGAGATAGAGGGTCTATATGTAGGACAGAGAGAGAGAGCGAGAGAGAGAGAGACAGTCAGACAGACAGATAGTCAGACTGACTGACTGAGAGAGAGAGAGAGAGAGAGACTTCATAAGTGGAATAGGTGGAAAAAAGCATGCTGGTTGCCAAAAAAACTCGTTCAAAAAAATCACTTCTCGCACTTCCCCCATAAAGAGGGTCCAGAGCTCATCGTTTGGTATCAAAATGATCAGAACACATCAACTGAGCTCATTTCTTTTGTTAATTTCATGAAATTCTATCTCTAGTGGGATTCTGTGCATGCTAGCTCTCCTCAAGAAGCCCTTTTGGGCTAGGTGGGTGGGAGCGAGAGAGAAAGAGAGAGAGAGAGAGAGAGAGAGAGAGAGAGAGAGAGAGAGAGAGACTACAAAAAAGAGATCAAATAACTTAGACGCTAGTTTGGGCTTAAAACAATGTCACAACTTTTGCTAGAAATATCCAAATTTAGTCATGTTTGGTATCAAAACGATCACAACACATCAAATGATCTCATTTCTCTTATTACTTTCATGAAATTCTATATCTAGTGTTATTCTATGCATGCTAGCTCTCCTCTCAAAGCCCTTTTGGGCTGAAAATTTTACTCAGAATGGTGGGAAAAAAACATAAATTATTATGGTTAAAAAGGTGGGGGGAGGGAGAAAGAGAGAACCATAGTGCATGCATGAGAGAGGGGATAGAGAGAGATATGATAGAGTTACATATAGATGGAGATAGAGGGTCTATATGTAGGACGGACAGACAGAGAGAGAGAGAGACAGAGAGAGTATTGGAACCTCAAGCACAACAAGACAAAGCACCCATAGATGCGCACACAGAAGCGTTTACTGAACTAAATAAAAAACTTACAGTCGCGTCTATTTGCACGTCTATTTTTGTGTCTGGAGACCCGTGTCTACCAGCGCGTCTATATATCAGACACATGCGCGTATAGACATGCACTTAGATGCTTAAATAGATGCGCTTATAAACGCATTTATAGATGCAAAAATAGATGCTTGTCGAACAGACAGACACGTATTTAGACACGTTTATAGATGCACTAATAGACGCGCTTTATTTATTTTGTTTAAATTTACAGAATGCTGTGTATGTTGTGTATGCTAGAAATATCCAAATTTAGTCATGTTTGGTATCAAAACGATCACAACACATCAAATGATCTCATTTCTCTTATTATTTTCGTGAAATTCTGTATCTAGTGTTATTCTATGCATGCTAGCTCTCCTCTCAAAGCCCTTTTGGGCTGAAAATTTTCCTCAAAATGGTGGGAAAAAAACATAAATTATTATGGTTAAAAAGGTGGGGGGAGGGAGAGAGAGAGAGAACCATAGTGCATGCATGAGAGAGGGGATAGAGAGAGATATGATAGAGTTACATATAGATGGAGATAGAGGGTCTATATGTAGGACGGAGAGAGAGAGAGAGAGAGAGAGAGAGAGAGAGAGAGTATTGGAACCTCAAGCACAACAAGACAAAGCACCCATAGACGCGCACACAGACGCATTTACTGAACTAAATAAAAACCTTATAGGCCCGTCTATTTGCGTGTCTATTTTTGCGTCTGGAGACCCGTGTCTACCAGCGTGTCTATATATCAGACACACAAATGTATAGACATGCACTTAGATGCTTAAATAGATGCGCTTATAAACACGTTTATAGATGCAAAAATAGACGCTTGTCGAACAGACAGACGCGTATATAGACATGTTTATAGATGCACTGATAGACACGCTTTATTTTTTATTTTTAATTTACAGAATGCTGTGTATGTTGTGTATGCTATATAGTTACAAGAATCCCATATCCACATTGTGTAATTCAATTCTTACAGCCAACCGCATTTTAATGTAATTCAATTCTTACAGCCAACCGCATTTTAATTACAATTCCAAATAAAACATTACAACTCCAAAACGCAATAAAATTGAAAGCTCAAAAAGTGCTTGTATATACATATAGCATGAAGCTAAGCCACGTTATGTGGCTTCAAGTACAAAAAATAAGGAAGCTAAGCCACGTCATGTGGCTTCAAGTACAAAAAATAAGAGGAGTGTATATACAAGAGGCATGAAGCCAAGCAAGTGGCTTTAAGTACAAAAAAGAGTAGCTAGCACTACTTCTATGACTAATCTATGTTCTCCAAGTCCTCGCTCCCTTCCATGCTCCCTTCTGCGCTCCCTTCTGCGCCTCCTTCCTCGTCTTCCTCATCGTCTTGTGCACGGGCCTGTAAACAAGGGACAACATATATCAATGTATGAAAAATCAAATCTTTACTTATAATTTTGGCATTATTTCATTACTTTCAAATACCTCGAGGGCCGTTCCAGTAGCCCGGGTATACTGCTCCTCAGTAATCAACCCGTCATTATAGAAGTGCCTCCATGTATCTCCTCTGCAATGGTGGCGGTGGTAGGCTATCTCCACAGGAGTAGGGTATCTACCCACGATCTCAAGCTGCAAGACGACACACTTTGCGGAGGGATTAGTACAAAGAAACAACCTCCTAATAAACTACATAAGCAATATAATTTGAGATCGATACTTACAAATTGGGCCTCCCATGATTCAACACCCCCTGCTCCAAAATGCGCGCTTCCATATTCCTCCATCTGGATCCTCCGTGCCTCCATGTGCTGCAGGCTGGGGTCCTCCCTCGCTGATTTCATTGCTTTCTTCCACTCACGCTTGTGAGTAGTGTGGGGCGGGCCCCTTGGTGGTTGACCTCCCTCAAGCCTGGCAAGATCTGCTAGTGCCTGCCTCTTAAGCGAAGATCTTTTATTGCCAAGTATCGTAACAATCTTTGACTTGGCCCATTTATCTGTGAACTGGCGATTGGGGGGGTCAGGATACCTAGAGCGAACAGCAGCGAGGGTCTCATCAGCCAACCTCTTTGGCTGGTCTTTGAAGTGGATAAAGCAATCTCTATAATTGTTAGCAATTACAGAGTGCATGAAGGCCATGATGTCCTTCCCTTGCACATCCGTCAAGATGCCTCCTGTCTGAGTGATGTCAGAGAATATCGTACCATCACCCGAAGGCACGTCTAAATCATCTGAATCATCATCGTCCCCACCGCCACCCTCCCAAAGCACTGTGCCATGCATCCTCCACTGCTCTCCCTACTACTCCGCCTGCTACCATGTCATGTCGAGCTCGTACGCTGGCCACTCGTAGCTGGAGACTGCATGGGACTATGCTGACCACTCGTAGCTGGAGAACCGAGTCTCGATCGCACAGGAGTACGTCGACGGCTCTGCGAGACAAAAGGACCTCCTGATGGCATGGGGGAAGGGGCATAAGACGGGATGGTAGAAGGGACATAAGATGGCATGGGGGATGGGCATAAGACGGTATGGGGGAAGGGGCACAAGAACGGGCATAAGACGACTGTGTTGAATCCGCTAGGGTGATCTCAGGCGGTGTGGGGTGGTTTCGAGTCTATAGCACCGACTCCAAGGGAGTGTTAGGGTACCCATCATACACCCGTATAACTCCGCCGTAACTCCGCCGTATAACTCCGCAGGACTAGGAGGGTGCCCTAAAAGGTTATATAAGTCCTTCCAAATAGAATCCCGAGGATCAGTTGAGCTGGAAGCCCTTCCTGGCCACATGTTAAACTAGAAAAAAGGAAAAAAATCTATTACTAATGAGCTGAGAAGAAAGGGGAAGGGAAGAGAGGCTTACTGTCGGAGCACATCTATAGATGCGTCTGATTAGCGCGTCTATTTTTACGCCTAACAGAGAGTCTATAGATGCGTCTGTCTGTGTCTATAAACAGGCTAGACGTGCGTTTAGATGCACCTGTAGATGCAGTTTTAGACACGCTCTGAGACGCGCATATAGACACGCTCCGACAGATGTATTTTCTAAAAAGTAGAAAAGGACATTGCGCCCGACACACAAACGTGACACTGATACCCAAATCATGCGTTTCTTGGATACGAGAAAGTACACATCTAAAGAGAGCAAACTTTCGAACAAGATCAACTGCAAAAGGACTTACTTGGATAGAGGTATGGAAGGTTCTTCTTCTTTTTCAAAGTTGCTTCTCCTCCTTGTTCGTCCTCCTCTCCTTTAAGCTTGGAAGTAAGTGTGGGTGCCTTCCTCTTAAGTGTAAGCTTGGAAGTAAGTATGGGAGCCTTCCTCTTAAGCATCAAAACTGTGGATCTGCTAATAAGGAAGGAAGCAAGCCATGCGAAGTATAAGTAATGTGAAGAAAAGCAAAGCGAGCACACTCAAAGAAGGTTTAAAAGCCGTGTCTATAATCGTGTCTAATGGCACGTCTATAGGCACGTCTAAATACACAGAGTAGACACGCCTTTAGATGCGCCTTTAAACGCGACTGTAGATGCGCTTTTAGATGCGCCTTTAGATGTGCCACAGAGTTTAAATTAAACATTTGAAGAAGAGCAAATTTGGTGGGTTGTTTGTTTGTAGGATGTCTTCATCTTCAACAAGTAGCTCCAGTGAGGATGAATCCCTCCGTATCCACCATCGCGAAATGTGGTTGGAGCAAAAAATCAAATGTCTGTGTGATCGATGTCGAGGAAACATGTATCGTGCACGTAGGATTACACTCAATCATATCTCAAAGTATGGAGAATGGGATGTGACCGTAAACAGGGTAAGGGTTTGTAAGTTAAGGTTGATTGAGATACCTATGGGTGTTCATATGTTTGAATTATGATCCCGTTTTAATTTGATACAGGATGCAGTGCCACACCCGCATATGTTGCCCTATGCTCGCCGTGAGGAGGCGAAGCATCGGCGATATGAGGTGGGATCTTCAGGAGGGACCGTTACGGATGCATGGAGTGATGCTGATAGTAGCCCTCCGCCTTTACCTCATGAAGCCATGGAGGAGGAGGTGTTTGATGATATGGTGCGGGATTTATATGTTCATCAAGGGAGGGATGATAGCATGGAGCAGGATGATCTTTTTACTGCAGCATCCACTCCACTGTTTGAGGGGTGTACATTGTCTATTCTACGTGCCTCCCTTGAGTTACTAAACTTGCAAACCATCTATGGATGGAGCAATGCAAGTTTGAATGCATTACTCAAGTAAGCTTTAAAGTCTATTTTGCAAACATGGTGAATTATGCTAGTGGGTCAATTACTTGAATGCTTTTCCTCATTTATGGTCTTCATGTGCAGGCTATTGTGTAAAATGCTTCCAAGGGAGAATAAACTACCGACCTCAATAGATATGGCAAGGCAACATGTGACCTCTCTTGGAGGATTAGATTACGAGCACATCCATGCATGTGTCAACGATTGCATTTTGTTTTGTGGACTACATAAGGATGCAAGAGAGTGTCCTACTTGTGGAGAGGCAAGATATAGAGCAGATCTCAAAACCTTGGATGTGCCTCGTAAGGTTCTGCGACATTTTCCCATAATCCCTTGCATCCAACATATGTTCAAGTGCAAATCTATTATAGAGCTCATGTCATGGCATTCCTCCCATCGATCAACTGATGGCAAGTGGAGAACTCCCGCGGACTCTCCTGCGTGGAAGCATATTGAAGACACATGGCCAAGCTTCAAGGAAGAACCTAGCAGCTTGAGACTTGGATTGGGTATGGACGGTGTGAACCCATTTGGTCTCAAAAGCACATCTTACAGTGTATGGCCAGTGGTATTGGTGAATTACAATCTTCCACCCTCTATGGCTATTAAGAAAGGACATGTTATGCTGTCCCTTCTAATTCTAGGGAAACATAAAGTCAAAAACCCTGATGTTTATTTGGAGCCTTTGATTGACGAGCTAGAGATACTTTGGAGAGGTATCGAGGTGCATGATGTGAGCAGGCCTCCCTCGTCACGAGACTTCAACTGCAAAGCAGACTTGACGTGGACGATGCATGACTTCCTAGGCTATGGCGAGTGTTCAGGTACGCATTGCATTTCTTATTATGAATAGGCAAAGGATGTGGCACCCTAAACCCACCTTCAACTCTTAATTGCATCTATTGTTTAGGTCTCACTACATCGGGTTACCGTGCATGTCCTGTTTGTGGTCCTTCGCTAGTTGCCTCATGGGCAGACGCATTAAATAAGGTCATCTATGAGAATCACCATCAATTTCTCCCACCTGATCATCCTAGATATGTTTCCCCTTGGAATGAAGTCCTCCCACAATCACTCACCGCAGGAGATTGGATGAGAATTTGGGACAGTTCCATGACTCCTCCACCACTTGGCATGAGCCGGTAAGGGTTTGTAACTATTGGCTGGAAGGAAAGATTGGCTATATTGGCTGAAAGTAAAGATTGCCCGCTAACACTTTATTTTGTTTAGACACTCCATCTTTTATCGTTTACCATATTGGTCCCACCTCAAGATCAATCACCTGCTTGATCCCATGCATATCTTCAAGAATGTGGCATCTACCATTTGGGAGCATTTGAATGGGACATGAGATTCGGCAGGCATAAGGGAGGATCTACGTACCATAGGGAGGATGCATGAAGCTTGGCCTCAAGAGAGACCAAATGGGCATGTTTTTTTACCTCGTGCACCGTGGATGTTATCAAAGCTAGAGATGGCGACGGTGGAGCGCATTATTACTACAATTCGTACTCCCACTGGATGCATGAGGTGTTTGAAGGGAGCCTTTACAAAGAGCAAGAAAAGAGGTGTAGAGCAATTATATGGCTTGAAATCTCATGATTGACACAAGATGCTCCAAGTAAGTATTTTATGTGCATAATATATTTTTCCTTTCAAATTTGTGAGTGAATAGTTATAAGCAACTAATCAACCACCTCCTCGTGGATTCAGTTCATACTACCTACTAGAATTTCACATAGTGCATCAAAGGACGTGAAAGATTGTATTTACAAAATGGGTGAGCTTGTGAGGTACTTTACATGATACAAAATATGATGCGTATCAATGCTCCATGCAAGTTTAAATGCATATTGCTAATATCCTGTACTTTTCCATTTCTAGGTATGTGAGCTAAAAGGAAATAGATCCCACCACGTTTGAGAATGCTCGAGTTATGTCAGTGGAGGTGGTTTGTTTAGTGGAGGAGACATTTCCACGTTCTATTCTCACAAGCCAACTACATCTCATAGTGCATTTGGTGGATGAGATTGCTATATGCAGTACTATACATGCACGATGGTTGTTCTTCCTCGAGCGCTTCATGAAGACCTTGAAGGGCTTCGTGAGACAAAATGCAAGACCCGAAGGTAGCATGGCCGAGGGTTGGTTGGTACAAGAGTCACTTGTATATATTTCTGAGTTTCCTGTTGATGTGGATAGCTCTCTCCCACGACTATGGAGAGATGATGAAGACCTAAGGATGACCTCTATTGTGCCTCAAGGGAAAGGACGCAACAAAGTAATAGACACGGAGTTGCATAATAGTATCAACCTCTTTTGCGTGCTTAATAGTGATGTGATGAAAAGATGGGTGACAAGATACGAGGATGCAAAGGCAAGAAGACAAGAAGAAAGGGCCCTCTTTCGTACACACCATGGATCTTGTGTGCCATACCCTCAGTATCTAAGAGCACTTCCAAAGAATATTCATGTGGATTGGCGACTTGATGAAATGGAGAAAGCAGCGAAAGACGAGGGGATGCATATCACAATGGAAGAATGGGAGTATGCTAGGGGATGCATGAGCAAGGTCGGTATATAGAATGTTATGCATAAGTTAGGAGCTCTCAATAATTTAGATTTCTTATTTAATTGATTTTTTCTTGGTGTAGTGCACTATGTTCAATGATATATGGTGTGAGAGCAAGCATTTTCGAACACAATGGATTGATGATAAGAGAAACACACAAGATTGCAGCGTCATTGCTAGCTTTGAGGGAGCCAATGGAGCCATGGATGATTATTGTGGCATAATCCAAGATATTCTTATGCTTGACTTTCGACGCTTCTTTGTGTATGTTTTGGATGTAAAGTGGTTTAATAATGTGGTGGAAAGAGGCCCTAATGCAACAATCAAATGCCATGCAAGTGGCTTTGTAACTATTGACTCCAAAAAGTTTTGGCAAAGTAGGAAGGACACACTAGTACTACCACAACAATGTGAACAGGTACTGTGCACACATATAAAAATACTCGCTTTTAAATATTTGATGCAAGAAAAATAACATGATTGTATTTGTGTTTGAATTAGGTTGTCTATCAACCAATGGTCGATAATAATAGATGGTGGCATGTCATACCTATCATGCCACGTTCCAAAGTGATGTATAGTACATTTACTAATATGGAGTGTATGGAGGATGATCATGGCCATGGACATGATGATGACTATGATACGAGAGAGAAGGATGATCATGAGATAGGAGATACAGATATTGAGGCCATTACCCGTGAAGACGAGCCTACCATTCGAGATGCTGATTTCAATGAGCACATGAGTGGCACAAGTAGTAGTGGGTTGAATGTATTTTTAGACCTAAACACTTGTTTGGATTTTGAAGTAGATAGTTTGGCAAGGGTTGATCTCATTGAGGATGAAATTGAACCGTAGCCCCATAATTGATATTAGCAAAACTATTTTACATATTGTCTCATTCTCCTCATCTCACTTAATTCTTGTATATGTGGGCTTGCAAAAAATTATGTGCTTTGGTAATCATGGGCAATGTTTGGAAAGCAATGATGTACACCAAAATCTCACTTTCTATATTCTCTAGTTTGTGTCTATCTATGCATCTAAATGCGCGTCTGATTCTCAGTGTAAACGCGCAAATAAATGCGCTAATACATGCACAAATAGACACGCTGATAAACGCGATGTTAGACAGGCCCGTATTTTGTCAGTTTAGACGTGCAAGTAGACGTGTTAATATACACGCAAATAGACGAGTTGTTAGACGCGCTTTTAGACGCGCCCGTAATTCCTCTACTAAAGCAATTCCTATAGACGTGCCCAAGCACGTCTATAGCTGCTTTGTGTTGTTGTGAAGTGGATGAAATTGGGAAGTTGCAAAAAAGAAATACAGGGAATTTGTGCTTACAAATTGTGTACCATATAAGCTTGTTTCTCATCCAATCTCCCGCGGTGAGTGATTGTGGGAGGACTTCATTCCAAGGGGCAACATATCTAGGATGATCAGGTGGGAGAAATCGATGGTGATTCTCATAGATGACCTTATTCAATGCGTCTGCCCGTGAGGCAACTAGCGAAGGACCACAAACAGGACATGCATGGTAACCCGATGTAGTGAGACCTGAAACAATAGATGCAATTAAGAGTGGAAGGTGGGTTTAGGGTGCCACGTCCTTGCCTATTCATAATTAAAAAATGCAATTCTTACCTGAACACTCGCCATAGCCTGGGAAGTCATGCATCGTCCACATCAAGACTGCTTTGCAGTTGAAGTCTCGTGACGAGGGAGGCCTGCTCACATCATGCACCTCGATACCTCTCCAAAGTATCTCTAGCTCATCAATCAAAGGCTCCAAATAAACATCAGGGTTTTTGACTTTATGTTTCCCTGGAATTAGAAGGGACAGCATGACATGTCCTTTCTTAATAGCCATAGAGGGTGGAAGATTGTAATTCACCAATACCACTGGCCATACATTGTAAGACGTGCTTTTGAGACCAAATGGGTTCACACCATCCATACCCAATCCAAGTCTCAAGCTCCTAGATTCTTCCTTGAAGCTTGGCCATGTGTCTTCAATATGCTTCCACGCAGGAGAGTCCGCGGGAGTTCTCCACTTGCCATCGGTTGATCGATGGGAGGAATGCCATGACATGAGCTCTGCAATAGATTTGCACTTGAACATATGTTGGATGCGAGGGATTATGGGAAAATGTCGCAATACCTTACGAGGCACGTCCAAGGTTTTGAGATCTGCTCTATATCTTGCCTCTCCACAAGTAGGACACTCTCTTGCATCCTTATGTAGTCCACGAAACAAAACGCAATCGTTGACACATGCATGGATGCGCTTGTAATCTAATCCTCCAAGAGAGGTCACATGTTGCCTTGCCATATCTCTTGAGGTCGGTAATTTATTCTCCCTTGGAAGCATTTTACACAATAACCTGCACGTGAAGACCATAAATGAGGAAAAGCATTCGAGTAATTAACCCACGCGCATAATTCATCATGTTTGCAAAATCGACTTTAAATTAAAGCTTACTTGAGTAATGCATTCAAACTTGCATTGCTCCATCCATAGATGGTTTGCAAGTTTAGTAACTCAAGGGAGGCACGTAGAACAGAGAATGTGCACCCCTCAAACAGTGGAGTCGATGCTGCGGTAAAAAGATCATCCTGCTCCATGCTATTATCCCTCCCTTGATGGACATATAAATCCCGCACCATATCATCAAACACCTCCTCCTCCACGGCTTCATGAGGTAATGGTGGAGGGCTACTATCACCATCACTCCATGCATCCGTAACGGTCCCTCCTGAAGATCCCACCTCATATCGCCGACGCTTCGCCTCCTCACGACAGGCATAGGGTAACATGTGCGGGTGTGGCACTGCATCCTGTATCAAATTAAAACGGGATCATTATAACTCAAACATATGAACACCCATAGGTATCTCAATCAACCTTAACTTACAAATCCTTACCCTGTTTATGGTCACATCCCATTCTCCATACTTTGAGATATGATTGAGCGTAATCCTGCGTGCGCGATACATGTTTCCTCGACATCGATCACATAGACATTTGATTTTTTGCTCCAACCACATTTCGCGATGGTGGATACGGAGGGATTCATCCTCACTGGAGCTGCTTGTTGAAGATGGAGACATCCTACAAACAAACAACCCACCAAATTTGCTCTTCTTCAAATGCTTAACTTAAAAACTCTGTGTCGCGTCTAAATGCCCGTTTATCGTCGCGTCTAATGTCACGTCTACTTGCGCGTCTAAATGCCTGTCTACTCTGTGTATTTAAACGCGCCTGTAGACGCGCTAATAGACGTGACATTAGACGCGCTTTCTCTGTGTATTCAGATGCGACTATCGACGCGCTAATAGACGCGACTATACTCGCGACTTTTAAACTTGCTTTTCGGCGCGCTGCTCGCTTTGCTTTTCTTTTAACTACTTAAACTTCGCGAGCGGCTTTCTTCCTTCTTTATTAGCAGTTCTATAGATTCGAAGCTTAAGAGAGAGCCTCCCATACACACACAGTTCCAAGCTTTCACTCAAGACAAAGGGACCGTACCTACACAGGTTGCTTCCAAGCCTAAAGAAGAGGAGGAGTACGAACAAGGAGAAGAAACAAGTTTGGAAAAGAAAGATCCTTCCATACCTTTTTCCAAGTAAGTCCTTTTGAAGTTGTTCTTGCTTGCTCTTTCCAGTTTTGTACTTTTTCGCATCCACGAAACGCAGCATCTAGGTATGAGCGACACGTTCTTTTGTCGGGCGAAACGTCCTTTTCCACTTTTGAGTATTCTCGACTGTCGGAGCGCGTGTATACAGGTGTCTGAGGGCGCGTCTAAACGCGCATCTACAGGCACGTCTATTTGCACGTCTGGCTTGCTACAGACATGCACAGACGCGGATATAGATGCTCAAACAGACGATCTGTTAAACGGAAGTTTAAACGAATTGTTAGACGCGCTTTTAGACACGCTGTTAGACGGATGTTTGGACGGGCTGTTAAATGTGCTTTTTTACGCATTATTAGACGGCTGTTTTGACGGTCTATTAGACGCGGTGATAGATGCGCTTTTACTTGAATTGTTAAACGCTCTGTTAGACGCGTTTATAGATGCGAAGATTAGACGGGTCTATAGACGCGCTCTGACAGAGCCTCTTTTTTTTTTTTCCCCCTTTCTTCTCAGCTCCCAAAGTAATAGATTTGTTTATTTTTTTCCAGTTTAACATATGGGGAGGAAGTGCTTCTAGCTCACCTGATCCATGTGAATCGATATGGAAGGATTTATATAATATTTTAGGGCACCCTCCTAGTCCTGCGGAGTTATACGGGTACATGACGGGTACCCTTCACACTCCTCAGGAGTCGGCAGTACAGACTGCGAGCCACCCCACACCGCCTGAGATCACCCCAGCGGAGTCCGCACAGCCGTCTTATGCCCCGTCTTATGCCCCTTCCCCCGTACCGTCTTATGCCCCTTCCCCCATGCCGTCTTATGTCCCTTCTACCATCCCGTCTTATGCCCCTTCCCCCATGCCTTCAGGAGGTCCTTCTGCCTCAGCGAGCCGTCGATGTACTCCCCAGCCGTCAAGACTCGGTTCTCCAGCTACGAGTGGTCAGCGTAGTCCCGCGCAATCCCCAGCTACGAGTGGCCAGCGTACGAGCTCGACACGACAGGGTGGCAGGCGTAGTAGCAGGGAGAGCGGTGGCGGATGCATGGCACAGTGCTTTGGGCCATGTGGCGGTGAGGAGGATGATGATTCCGATGATTTAGACGTGCCTCTGGGTGATGGTACGATTTATTATGACATCACCCAGACAGGAGGCATCTTGATGGATGCGCGGGGGAAGGATATAATGGCCTTCATGCGCTCTGTAATTGCTAACAATTACAGAGATTGCTTTATCCACTATAAAGACCACCCAAAGAGGTTGGCTGATGAGACCCTCGCTACTGTTCGCTCTAGGTATCCTAACCCCCCCAATCGCCAGTTCACAGATAAATGGGGGAAGTCAAAAATTGTTACGATACTTAGCAATAAAAGATCTTCCCTTAAGAGGCAGGCACTAGCGGAGCTTGCCAGACTTGAGGCAAGTCAACCTCCAAGGGGCCCGCCAAGGCAATGAAGTCAGCAAGGGAGGAGCCCAGTCATGTGGAGGCACGGAGGATCCAGATGGAGGAGTATGGGAGCGCGCATTTTGGAGCAGGGGGTGTTGAATCATGGGAGGCCCAATTTGTATGTATCGATCTCAAATTATATTGCTTATGTAGTTTATTAGGAGGTTGGTTGTTTCTTTGTACTAATCCTTCCACAAAGTGTATCGCGGTCATGCAGCTTGAGATCGTGGGCAGATACCCTACTCCAGTGGAGACAGCCTACCACCGCCACCATCGCAGAGGAGATACATGGAGGCACTTCTATGATGACGGGTTGATTACTGAGGAGCAGTATACCCGAGCGACTGGACATGCCCCCCAGGTATTTGAAAGTAATTAAATAATGCCAAAATTATAAGTAAAGATTTGATTTTTCATACATTGATATATGTTGTCACTTGTTTACAGGGCGCCCCTGCACAAGACGACGAGGAAGACGAGGAAGGAGGTGCAGAAGGGAGCGCAGAAGGTAGCGCGTCAGGGAGCGTGGAAGGCAGCGAGGATTAGTCGTAGAAGTAGTGCTACTATTCTTTTTTGTACTTAAAGCCATTGGCTTGGCTTCGTGCCTCTTGTATATAGACTCCTCTTATTTTTTGTACTTGAAGCCACATGACATGGCTTAGCTTCCTTATTTTTTGTACTTGGAGCCACATGACGTGGCTTAGCTTCGTGCTATATGTATATACAAGCACTTTTTGAGCTTTCAATTTTATTGCGTTTTGGAGTTGTAATATTTTATTTGGAATTGTAATTAAAATGAGGTTGGCTGTAAGAATTGAATTACAGAATGTGGATATGGGATTCTTGTAACTATATAGCATACACAACATACACAGTATTCTGTAAATTTTTTTTTTTTTCTTAAAGGCGCGTCTATCAGTGCGTTTACAAACGCGTTTATATTCGCGTCTGTCTGTTCGATATGCGTCTATACATGCGTCTATGAAAGCGTTTATTTGCGCATCTATTAACGCGTGTATGAGCGCGTCTATACGCGCGTAAGTCTGATATATAGACGCGCTAATAGATGCGGGTCTCCTGATGCGCAAATAGACGCGCAAATAGAGCGCCCGTAAGTTTTTTATTTAGTTCATGAAACGCATCTGTGCGCGCGTCTATGGGTGCTTTGTCTTGTTGTGTTGGGCTGAAAATTTTACTCAGGATGGTGGGAAAAAAAGACAAATTATCATGGTAAAAAAGGTGGGGGGACGCATGGAGAGAGAACCATAGTGCATGCATGAGAGATGGGATAGAGAGAGATCTGACAGAGTTACATATAGATGGAGATAGAGGGTCTATATGTAGGACGAACACAGAGAGAGAGAGAGAGAGAGAGAGAGAGAGAGACAAAGACTCTTGGAACCTCAAGTGGATGAAATTGGTAAGCTATAAAAAAGAAATACAAGGCATTTATGCTTACAAATTGTGTACCATATAAGCTTGTTCAGGATGTGTGTGTGTGTGTGTGTGTGTGTGAGAGAGAGAGAGAGAGAGAGAGAGAGAGAGAATGAGAGAGAGAGAGAGAGAGAGAGAGAGAGAATAGTGTGTGCATGAGAGAGGGGGTAAAGAGAGATGTAACAGAGTTAGACATAGACCGAGATAGAGGGTTGCAATGATTACAAGGAGGACAAAGAGAGAAAAGTGACAAAAAGAATATTGTGAGTGTGTGTGTGTGAGAGAGAGATAGAGAGAGAGAGACTAACAGAGAACATTGCATGCATGAGAGAGGGGGTAGAGAGATGTGACAAAGTTAGACATAGATGGAGATTAAGGGTTGCAATGAGGACAAGGAGGACAAAGAGAGAAAAGAGACAAAAAGAATTATGTGTATGTGTGTGGAGAGAGAGAGAGAGAGAGAGAGAGAGAGAGAGAGACATAGAGAGGGAGAGAGAGAGACAATGAGAGAGAGAGAGAGAATAGTATGTGCATGAGAGAGGGGATAGAGAGAGATGTTACAGAGATAGACATTGAGGGAGATAGAGGGTTGCAATGATTACAAGGAGGATGAAGAGACAAAAATAATATTGTGAGTGTGTGTGTGTGTGAGAGAGAGAGAGAGAGAGAAAGAAAAAGACTACATAGAGAGAGAGAGAGTGTGTGTGTGTGTGAGAGAGAGAGACAGAGAGAGAGAAAGAGAGAGAAGAGATTTTGTGGATGCTAGCTCTCCTCAAGAAGCCCTTTTGGGCTAAAAATTTATCCAAAATGAAGGGAAAAAAAGACAAATAATCATGGTGGGCGGGAGAGAGAGAGAGAGAGAGAGAGAGAGAGAGAGAGAGAGAGAGAGAGACTATAAAAAGAGATCAAATAACTTTTTCCTAGCCCAAATTTGTTGGAGGGACACGCAGCAAATGCACGTGTCACCTCAGAAAACATGCCGGGTATAGGGGTCCCAAACTCCTCCCCATAGCCACGTGCAAGAAGCCTCTCTCTCCTCCCAAAAAGTCCCTGGAGGGATGAGAGAGAGAGGTTGAATCAAGGCATTATATACAAGGTTCTCCAAGGGCCACAAGTGATTATGGGATGGTAAGACTTTTTGGGAGGAGAGAGGCTTCTTGCACGTGGCTATGGGATGGGGTTTGGGACCCTTGTACCCGGCATGTTTTTCGAGGTGACATGTGCCATTTGCTGCGTGTCCCTCCAACATGGTATCAGAGCCAGTTCGGGCGGCGATGGCGGCTACGCAGGTGATGTGTGGCATCATGCCATTTCTTTAGATCTGTGGACTGTATGCACTTGTGTAGAGATGTCGTGATCTGCACGAGTGGGTGTTAAGTGCGACTCATCATGGAGTGTCATGATTCACGATGATCTTGAGTGCGGTTGTTGACTGCGTCGTCTTTGAGGCACTGTGGGCAACTTGGATCTATTGACCTTGTGCAGTTTGCACATGTGGTTTTGTTGTAGTGCTGGTCTTGATTTGGTCAGTGCTTGGATTTAATGCTTTGAGGTTCGTCCATGGGGGGGTGTTGGAGGTAATGGCCTTCTCCCTCATGTGCATGTGTGGAAAAAAGAAGGGGAATACCCCGCGTTGTTGACACATGTACAAAAAAGGGGGATAACCATCCCATAATCACTTGTGGCCCTTGGAGAACCTTGTATATAATGCCTTGATTCAACCCCTCTCTCTCATCCCTCCCGAGACTTTTTGGGAGGAGAGAGAGGCTTCTTGCACGTGGCTATGGGGCGGGGTTTGGGACCCCTATACCCGGCGTGTTTTTTGAGGTGACACGTGCCATTTGCTGCGTGTCCCTCCAACAAAATTGGCACCCAAAGGAGGGCGCCCTCCTCTGGATGCTAGTTTGGGCTAAAAACAATGTCACAACTTTTGCTAGAAATATCCAAATTTAGTCATGTTTGGTATCAAAACGATTGGAACACATCAAATGATCTTGTTTCACTTATTACTTTCATGAAATTTTGTATCTGCTGTGATTCTATGCATGCTAGCTCTCCTCTAAAAGCCCTTTTGGGCTGAAACTTTTACTCATAATCGTGGGAAAAAGAGACAAATTATCATGGTAAAAGAGGTGGGGGGAGGGAGGGAGAGAGAACCACAGTGCATGCATGAGAGAGGGGATAGAGAGAGATATTATAGAGTTACATATAGACGGAGATAGAGGGTCTATATGTAGGATAGAAAGACAGAGATAGAGAGAGAGAGAGAGAGAGAGAGAAAGGCTATTGGAACCTCAAGTAGCTGAAATTGGGAAGCTACAAAAAAGAAATGCAAGGCATTTGTGCTTACAAATTGTGTACCATATGAGCTTTTTGAGGATGTGTGTGTGTGTGTGTGTGTGTGTGAGAGAGAGAGAGAGAGAGAGACTGAGAGACTGAGAGAGAATAGTATGTGCATGAGACAGGGGGTAGAGAGAGTTGTAACAGAGCTAGACATAGATGGAGATAGAGGGTTGCAATGATTACAAGGAGGACGAAGAGAGAAAAGAGACAAAAAGAATATTGTGAGAGTGTGTGTGTGTGTGTGTGTGTGTGTGAGAGAGAGAGAGAGAGAGAGAGAGAACAGTGCATGCATTAGAGAGGGAGAAGAGAGATGTGAGAGAGTTAGACATAGACAGAGATAGAGGGTTGCAATGAGGACAAGGAGGACAAAGAGATAAAAGAAACAAAAAGCGAGGCTGCCACCTTTTTTACCATGATAATTTGTCTTTTTTTCCCACCATTCTGAGTAAAATTTTCAGCCCAAAAGGGCTTTTAGAGGATTCTCTCTCTCTCATTCTCTCTCTCTCTCTCTCTCTCTCTCTCTCTCTCTCTCTCTCTCTCTCACACACACACATACACACACACACGCCCACACACATCCTCAACAAGCTTATATGGTACACAATTTGTAAGCACAAATGCCCTGTATTTCTTTTTTGTACCTTTGCAATTTGATCCACTTGAGCTTCCAATAGTCTTTCTCTCTCTCTCTCTCTCTCTGTCTCTCTCTCTCTCTCTCTCTCTCTCTCTCTCCATCCTACATATAGACCTTCTATCTCTGTCTATACATAACTCAGTCATATCTCTCTCTATCCCCTCTCTCTATCCCCTCTATCTCCGTCTATACGTACAAAATCTCATGAAAGTTATAAGAGAAATGAGGTCATTTGATGTGTTCTGATCGTTTTGATAACAAACATGACTAAATTTAAATATTTCTAGTAAAAGTTGTGACATTGTTTTTAGCCCAAACTAGCGTCCAGAGGAGGGCGCCCTCCTCTGGATGCCAATTTGGACCAAGAAAAAGTTATTTGATCTCTTTTTGTAGTCTCTCTCTCTCACTCACTCCCTCTCTCTCTCTCTCTCTCTCTCTCTCTCTCTATCTATCTATCTCTATCTCTCTCTCTCTTTTGCTCTCTCTCCCACCCACCATGATTATTTGTCTTTTTTTCCCACCATTTTGGATAAATTTTTAGCCCAAAAGGGTTCCTTAAGGAGAGCTAGCATACACAGAATCCCACTAGAGATCGAATTTCATGAAATTAACAAAAGAAATGAGCTCATTTGATGTGTCCTGATCGTTTAGATACCAAACGATGGGCTATGGACCCTCTTTGCGGGGGAAGGGCAAGAGGTGAGTTTTTTGAGCGAGTTTTTTTTTGCAACTAGCATGCTTTTTTCCACCTATTCCCTCGGGGGGGTCACTCATCATATGTAACCCTATCACGTGAGTTCAACAGAAGGATATTTTTTATTTCTAAAATTTACAGAAATAAATATACATAAGGGACTATTTAAAATAGTTTTGGAAAAAATTTACAGATTTGTATAGAAAAGGGGTACATTTTATTAATACAAAATTTACAGATAAGGGATTTTAGAAATATGCCTTGAACGCACGTGGTATAGAGGGTTTATAGATAGTGACCCCCCCGAGCCTATTCCACTTATGAAATATATCTCTCTCTCTCTCTCTCTCTTCACACACACATACATAATACTTTTTGTCTCCTTTCTTTGTTATCTCCCTACCCCCTCTCCATCTATGTCTAACTATGTCACATCTCCCTACCCCCTCTCTCATGCACACATTGTTCTCTCTCTCTCTCTCTCTCTCTCTCTCTCTCTCTCTCTCTCTCTCCCTCTCACACACACACACACAATATTCTTTTTGTCTCTCTTCGTCCTCCTTGTAATCATTGCAACCCTCTATCTCTGTCTATGTCTAACTCTGTTACATCTCTCTCTAGCCCCTCTCTCATGCACACATTGTTCTCTCTCTTTTTCTTGAGGAGAGCTAGCATACACAAAATCCCATGAGATAGAATTTCATGAAATTAACAAAAGAAATGAGCTCATTTTCTTTTTGTAAAAAAAGAAATGAGCTCATTTGATGTGTTCTGATCGTTTAGATACCAAACGCTAGGCTATGGACCCTCTTTGTGGGGGAAGGGCAAGAAGTAAGTTTCTTGAGCAAGTTTTTTTTGGCAACCAGCATGCTTTTTTCCACCTATTCCACTTATGAAATCTCTCTCTCTCTCTCTCTCTCCACACACACACACACACACACACACACACACATAATTCTTTTTGTCTCCTTTCTTTGTTCATCCTCCTTGTCCTTATTGCAACCCTCTATATCTGTCTATGTCTAACTCTGTCAAATCTCTCTACCCCCTCTCTCATGCATGCACTGTTCTCTCTCTCTCTCTCTCTCTCACACACACACACAATATTCTTTTTGTCTGTTTTCTTTCTTCATCCTCCTTGTAATCATTGCAACCCTCTATCTATGTCTATGTCTAACTCTGTTACATCCCTTTCTAGCCCCTCTCTCGTGCACACATTGTTCTCTCTCTCTCTCTCTCTCTCTCATTCTCTCTCTCTCTCTCTCTCTTTCACACACACACACACACACACACACATAGATACACACACACACAAACACATCCTCAACAAGCTTATATGGTACATAATTTCTAAGCACAAATGCCCTGTATTTCTTTTTTGTACCTTCGCAATTTCATCTGCTTGAGGTTCCAATAGTCTTTCTCTCTCTCTCTCCCTCTCTCTCTCTCTCTCTCCATCCTACATATAGACCCTCTATCTCCGTCTATACGTAACTCTGTCATATGTCTCTCTATCCCCTCACAGAGTTACATATAGATGGAGATAAAGGGTCTATATGTAGGATGGAGAGAGAGAGAGAGAGAGAGAGAGAGAGAGAGAAAGACTATTGGAACCTCAAGTGGATGAAATTGGGAAGCTACAAAAAGAAATACAAGGCATTAGTGCTTATAAATTGTGTAATATATAAGCTTGTTGTGTGTGTGTGGGTGTGTGTGTGTGTGTGTGTGAGAGAGAGAGAGAGAGAGAGAGAGAGAGAGAGAGAGTGAATGAGAGAGAGAGAGAACAATGTGTGCATGAGAGAGGGGGTAAAGAGAGATGTGGCAAAGTTAGACATAGACGGAGATAGAGGGTTGCAATGATTACAAGGAGGACGAAGAGAGTGTGTGTGTGAGGGAGAGAGAGAGAGAGAGAGAGAGAGAAAGACTATTGGAACCTCAAGTGGATGAAATTGGGAAGCTACAAAAAGAAATACAGGGGATTAGTGCTTATAAATTGTGTAATATATAAGCTTGTTGTGTGTGTGTGGGTGTGTGTGTGTGTGTGTGTGTGTGTGAGAGAGAGAGAGAGAGAGAGAGAGAATGAGAGAGAGAGAGAACAATGTGTGCATGAGAGAGGGGGTAAAGAGAGATGTGGCAAAGTTAGACATAGACAGAGATAGAGGGTTGCAATGATTACAAGGAGGATGAAGAGAGAAAAGAGACATCCACGATGCACGAGGTAAAGAAACATGCCCATTTGGTCTCTCTTGAGGCCAAGCTTCATGCATCCTCCCTGTGGTACGTAGATCCTCCCTTATGCCTACCGAATCTCGTGTCCCATTCAAATGCTCCCAAATGGTAGATGCCACATTCTTGAAGATATGCATGGGATCAAGCAGGTGATTGATCTTGAGGTGGGACCAATATGGTAAACGATAAAAGATGGAGTGTCTAAACAAAATAAAGTGTTAGCGGGCAATCTTTACTTTCAGCCAATATAGTCAATCTTTACTTCCAGCCAATAGTTACAAACCCTTACCGGCTCATGCCAAGTGGTGGAGGAGTCGTGGAACCGTCCCAAATTCTCATCCAATCTCCCGCGGTGAGTGATTGTGGGAGGACTTCATTCCAAGGGGAAACATATCTAGAATGATCAGGTGGGAGAAATCGATGGTGATTCTCATAGATGACCTTATTTAATGCGTCTGCCTGTGAGGCAACTAGCGAAGGACCACAAACAGGACATGCATGGTAACCCGATGTAGTGAGACCTGAACAATAGACGCAATTAAGTGTTGAAGGTGGGTTTAGGGTGCCACATCCTTTGCCTATTCATAATTAGAAATGCAATGCTTACCTGAACACTCGCCATAGCCTGGGAAGTCATGCATCGTCCACGTCAAGACTGCTTTACAGTTGAAGTCTCGTGACGAGGGAGGCCTGCTCACATCATGCACCTCGATACCTCTCCAAAGTATCTCTAGCTCATCAATCAAAGGCTCCAAATAAACATCAGGGTTTTTGACTTTATGTTTCCCTAGAATTAGAAGGGACAGCATAACATGTCCTTTCTTAATAGCCATAGAGGGTGGAAGATTGTAATTCACCAATACCACTGGCCATACACTGTAAGATGTGCTTTTGAGACCAAATGGGTTCACACCATCCATACCCAATCCAAGTCTCAAGCTCCTAGGTTCTTTCTTGAAGCTTGGCCATGTGTCTTCAATATGCTTCCACGCAGGAGAGTCCGCAGGAGTTCTCCACTTGCCATCGGTTGATCGATGGGAGGAATGCCATGACATGAGCTCTACAATAGATTTGTACTTGAACATATGTTGGATGCGAGGGATTATGGGAAAATGTCGCAGAACCTTACGAGGCACGTCCAAGGTTTTGAGATCTGCTCTATATCTTGCCTCTCCACAAGTAGGACACTCTCTTGCATCCTTATGTAGTCCACAAAACAAAATGCAATCGTTGACACATGCATGGATGCGCTCGTAATCTAATCCTCCAAGAGAGGTCACATGTTGCCTTGCCATATCTCTTGAGGTCGGTAGTTTATTCTCCCTTGGAAGCATTTTACACAATAGCCTGCACGTGAAGACCATAAATGAGGAAAAGCATTCGAGTAATTGACCCACTAGCATAATTCACCATGTTTGCAAAATAGACTTTAAAGCTTACTTGAGTAATGCATTCAAACTTGCATTGCTCCATCCATAGATGGTTTGCAAGTTTAGTAACTCAAGGGAGGCACGTAGAACAGAGAATGTGCACCCCTCAAACAGTGGAGTCGATGCTGTAGTAAAAAGATCATCTTGCTCCATGCTATCATCCCTCCCTTGATGAACATATAAATCCTGCACCATATCATCAAACACCTCCTCCTCCATGGCTTCATGAGGTAATGGCAGAGGGCTACTATCACCATCACTCCATGCATCCGTAATGGTCCCTCCTGAAGATCCCACCTCATATCGCCAACGCTTCGCCTCCTCATGGCGAGCATAGGGCAACATATGCGGGTGTGGCACTGCATACTGTGTCAAATTAAAACGGGATCATAACTCAAACATATGAACACCCATAGGTATCTCAATCAAACTTAACTTACAAACCCTTACCCTGTTTATGGTCACATCCCATTCTCCATACTGTGAGATATGATTGAGTGTAATCCTGTGTGCACGATACATGTTTCCTCAACATCAATCACACAAACATTTGATTTTTTGCTCCAACCACATTTCGCGATGGTGGATACGGAGGGATTCATCCTCACTGGAGCTACTTGTTGAAGATGAAGACATCCTACAAACAAACAACCCACCAAATTTGCTCTTCTTCAAATGTTTAATTTAAACTCTGTGGCACATCTAAAGGCGCATCTAAAAGCGCATCTACAGTCGCGTTTAAAGGCGCGTCTAAAGGCGTGTCTACTTTGTGTATTTAGACGTGCCTATAGACGCGCCATTAGACATGATTATAGACGCGGCTTTTAAACCTTCTTTGAGCATGCTCGCTTTGCTTTTCTTCACATTACTTATACTTCGTGCGGCTTGCTTCCTTCCTTATTAGCAGATCCACAGTTTTGATGCTTAAGAGGAAGGCTCCCATACTTACTTCCAAGCTTACACTTAAGAGGAAGGCACCCACACTTACTTCCAAGCTTAAAGGAGAGGAGGACGAACAAGGAGGGGAAGCAACTTTGAAAAAGAAGAAGAACCTTCCATACCTCTATCCAAGTAAGTCCTTTTGTAGTTGATCTTGTTTGGAAGTTTGCTCTCTTTAGATTTGTACTTTCTCGTATCCAAGAAATGCATAATTTGGGTATCAGTGTCATGTTTGTGTGTCGGGCGCAATGTCCTTTTCTACTTTTTAGAAATTACGTGTGTCAGAGCATGTCTATATGTGCATCTCAGAGCGCGTCTAAAACTGCATCTACAGGTGCATCTAAACGCGCGTCTAGCCTGTTTGCAGATACAAACAGACGTGTCTATAGACGCCCTGTTAGATGCGAAAATAGACGCGCTCATCAGACGCGTCTATAGACGTGCTTCGACAGTAAGCCTCTCTTCCCTTCCCCTTTCTTCTTAACTCATCAGTAATAGATATTTTTCCTTTTTTCCAGTTCAACATGTGGCTAGGAAGCGCTTCCAGCTCACCTGATCCCCGGGATTCTATTTGGAAGGACTTATATAACCTTTTAGGGCACCCTCCTAGTCCTGCAGAGTTATACGGGTATATGACGGGTACCCTAAACACTCCCCAGGAGTCAGTGCTACAGACTCCAAACCACCCCACACTGCTTGAGATCACCCTAGCGGAGTCAGCACAGCCGTCTTATGCCCCTTCTTGTGCCCCTTCCCCCATACCGTCTTATGCCCCTTCCCCCATGCCGTCTTATGTCCCTTCTGCCATCCCGTCTTATGCCCCTTCCCCCATGCTGTCAGGAGGACCTTTTGTCTCGCAGAGCCATCGACGTACTCCTGTGCCGTCGAGACTCGATTCTCCAGCTACGAGTGGTCAGCGTAGTCCCATGCAGTCTCCAGCTATGAGTGGCTAGCGTACGAGCTCGACACGACACAGTAGCAGGCGGAGTAGTAGGGAGAGCGATGGAGGATGCATGGCATAGTGCTTTGGGAGGGTGGCTGTGGGGACGATGATGATTCAGATGATTTAGACGTGCCTTCGGGTGATCGTACGATATTCTATGACATCACTAAGACAGGAGGCATCTTGACGGATGCGCGGGGGAAGGACATCATGGCCTTCATGCGCTCTATAATTGCTAACAATTACATAGATTGCTTTATCCACTTCAAAGACCAGCCAAAGTGGTTGGCTGATGAGACCCTCGCTGCTGTTCGCTCTAGGTATCCTAACCCCCCCAATCGCCAGTTCACAGATAAATGGGCCAAGTCAAATATTGTTACGATACTTGGCAATAAAAGATCTTCGCTTAAGGCACTAGCAGAGCTTGCCAGGCTTGAGGGAGGTCAACCACCAAGGGGCCCACCCCACACCACTCACAAGCGTGAGTGGAAGAAAGCAATGAAGTCAGCGAGGGAGGACCCCAGTCTGCAGCACATGGAGGCACGGAGGATCCACATGGAGGAATATGGAAGCGCGCATTTTGGAGCAGGGGGTGTTGAATCATGGGATGCCCAATTTGTAAGTATTGATCTCAAATTATATTGCTTATGTAGTTTATTAGGAGGTTGTTTCTTTGTACTAATCCCTCCGGCACAAAGTATGTCGTCTTGTAGCTTGAGATCGTGGGCAGATACCCTAATCCTGTGGAGACAGCCTACCACCACCACCATTGTAGAGGAGATACATGGAGGCACTTCTATGATGACGGGTTGATTACTGAGGAGCAGTATACCCGGGCTACTGGAGCGGCCCTCGAGGTATTTAAAAGTAATTAAATAATGCCAAAATTATAAGTAAAGATTTGATTTTCCATACATTGATATATGTTGTCCCTTGTTTACAGGCCCATGCACAAGACGATGAGGAAGACAAGGAAGGAGGTGCAAAAGGGAGTGCAAAAGGGAGCATGGAAGGGAGCGAGGACTTGGAGAACATAGATTAGTCATAGAAGTAGTGCTAGCTACTCTTTTTTGTACTTAAAGCCACTTGCTTGGCTTCATGCCTCTTGTATATACACTCCTCTTATTTTTTGTACTTGAAGCCACATGACGTGGCTTAGCTTCCTTATTTTTTGTACTTGCATTCTGTAAAATTAAAAAAAAAAAATAAAGCGCATCTATCAGTGCATCTATAAACGTGTCTATATATGCGTCTGTCTGTTCGACGAGCGTCTATTTTTGCATCTATAAACGTGTTTATAAGTGCATCTATTTAAGCATCTAAGTGCATGTCTATACATGCGTGTTTGATATATAGACGCGCTGGTAGACACGGGTCTCCAGACGCAAAAATAGACGGGCAAATAGACGCGCATGTAAGTTCAGTAAACGCGTCTGTGTGCGCATCTATGGGTGCTTTGTCTTGTTGTGCTTGAGGTTCCAATACTCTCTCTGTCTCTCTCTCTCTCTCTCTGTCCGTCCTACATATAGACCCTCTATCTCCATCTATATGTAACTCTATCATATCTCTCTCTATCCCCTCTCTCATGCATGCACTATGGTTCTCTCTCTCTCCCTCCCCCCACCTTTTTAACCATAATAATTTATGTTTTTTTCCCACCATTCTGAGTGAAATTTTCAGCCCAAAAGGGCTTTGAGAGGAGAGCTAGCATGCATAGAATAACACTAGATACAGAATTTCATGAAAGTAATAAGAGAAATGAGATCATTTGATGTGTTGTGATCGTTTTGATACCAAACATGACTAAATTTGGATATTTCTAGCAAAAGTTGTGACATTGTTTTAAGCCCAAACTAGCGTCCAGAGGAGGGCTCCCTCCTCTGGATGCCAATTTGGGCTAAGAAAAGTTATTTGATCTCTTTTTGTAGTCTCTCGCTCTCTCTCTCTCTCTCTCTTTCTCTCTCGCTCCCACCCACCTAGCCCAAAAGGGCTTCCTGAGGAGAGCTAGCATGCATAGAATCCCACTAGAGATAGAATTTCATGAAAGTAACAAAAGAAATGAGCTCAGTTGATGTGTTCTGATCATTTTGATACCAAACGATGGGCTCTGGACCCTCTTTGTGGGGGAAGTGCAAGAAGTGAGTTTTTTGAACACGTTTTTTTTGGCAACCAGCATGCTTTTTTCCACCTATTCCACTTATGAAATCTCTCTCTCTCTCTCTCTCTCTCTCAGTCAGTCAGTCAGTCTGACTATCTGTCTGTCTGTCTGTTTGTCTCTCTCTCGCTCTCTCTCTCCATCCTACATATAGACCCTCAATCTCCATCTATATGTAACTCTATCATATCTGTCTCTATCCCCTCTCTCATGCATGCACAGTGGTTCTCTCTCCCTCCCTCACCCCACCTTTTTTACCATGATAATGTCTTTTCTTCCCACCATTCCGAGTATAATTTTTAGCCAAAAAGGGCTTTTAGAGGAGAGCTAGCATACATAGAATCACACCAGATATAGAATTTCATGAAAGTAACAAGAGAAATGAGATCATTTGATGTGTTCTGATCGTTTTGATACCAAACATGACTAAATTTGGATATCTTCAGTCTTTTTTTCCCACCAGTTTGGATAAATTTTTAGGCAAAAAGGGTTCCTTGAGGAGAGCTAGCTCAAGGAACCCTTTTTGCCTAAAAATTTATCCAAACTGGTGGGAAAAAAAGACTGAAGATATCCAAATTTAGTCATGTTTGGTATCAAAACGATCAGAACACATCAAATGATCTCATTTCTCTTGTTACTTTCATGAAATTCTATATGTGGTGTGATTCTATGTATGCTAGCTCTCCTCTAAAAGCCCTTTTTGGCTAAAAATTATACTCGGAATGGGGGGAAGAAAAGACATTATCATGGTAAAAAAGGTGGGGTGAGGGAGGGAGAGAGAACCACTGTGCATGCATGAGAGAGGGGATAGAGACAGATATGATAGAGTTACATATAGATGGAGATTGAGGGTCTATATGTAGGATGGAGAGAGAGAGCGAGAGAGAGACAAACAGACAGACAGACAGATAGTCAGACTGACTGACTGACTGAGAGAGAGAGAGAGAGAGATTTCATAAGTGGAATAGGTGGAAAAAAGCATGCTGGTTGCCAAAAAAAACGCGTTCAAAAAACTCACTTCTTGCACTTCCCCCACAAAGAGGGTCCAGAGCCCATCGTTTGGTATCAAAATGATCAGAACACATCAACTGAGCTCATTTCTTTTGTTACTTTCATGAAATTCTATCTCTAGTGGGATTCTATGCATGCTAGCTCTCCTCAAGAAGCCCTTTTGGGCTAGGTGGGTGGGAGCGAGAGAGAAAGAGAGAGAGAGAGAGAGAGAGAGCGAGAGACTACAAAAAGAGATCAAATAACTTTTCTTAGCCCAAATTGGCATCCAGAGGAGGGAGCCCTCCTCTGGACGCTAGTTTGGGCTTAAAACAATGTCACAACTTTTGCTAGAAATATCCAAATTTAGTCATGTTTGGTATCAAAACGATCACAACACATCAAATGATCTCATTTCTCTTATTACTTTCATGAAATTCTGTATCTAGTGTTATTCTATGCATGCTAGCTCTCCTCTCAAAGCCCTTTTGGGCTGAAAATTTCACTCAGAATGGTGGGAAAAAAACATAAATTATTATGGTTAAAAAGGTGGGGGGAGGGAGAGAGAGAGAACCATAGTGCATGCATGAGAGAGGGGATAGAGAGAGATATGATAGAGTTACATATAGATGGAGATAGAGGGTCTATATGTAGGACGGACAGAGAGAGAGAGAGAGAGACAGAGAGAGTATTGGAACCTCAAGCACAACAAGACAAAGCACCCATAGATGCACACACAGACGCGTTTACTGAACTTACATGCGCGTCTATTTGCCCGTCTATTTTTGCGTCTGGAGACCCGTGTCTACCAGCGCGTCTATATATCAAACACGCATGTATAGACATGCACTTAGATGCTTAAATAGATGCACTTATAAACACGTTTATAGATGCAAAAATAGACGCTCGTCGAACAGACAGACGCATATATAGACACGTTTATAGATGCACTGATAGATGCGCTTTATTTTTTTTTTTTAATTTTACAGAATGCAAGTACAAAAAATAAGGAAGCTAAGCCACGTCATGTGGCTTCAAGTACAAAAAATAAGAGGAGTGTATATACAAGAGGCATGAAGCCAAGCAAGTGGCTTTAAGTACAAAAAAGAGTAGCTAGCACTACTTCTATGACTAATCTATGTTCTCCAAGTCCTCGCTCCCTTCCATGCTCCCTTTTGCACTCCCTTTTGCACCTCCTTCCTTGTCTTCCTCATCGTCTTGTGCATGGGCCTGTAAACAAGGGACAACATATATCAATGTATGGAAAATCAAATCTTTACTTATAATTTTGGCATTATTTAATTACTTTTAAATACCTCGAGGGCCGCTCCAGTAGCCCGGGTATACTGCTCCTCAGTAATCAACCCGTCATCATAGAAGTGCCTCCATGTATCTCCTCTACAATGGTGGTGGTGGTAGGCTGTCTCCACAGGATTAGGGTATCTGCCCACGATCTCAAGCTACAAGACGACATACTTTGTGCCGGAGGGATTAGTACAAAGAAACAACCTCCTAATAAACTACATAAGCAATATAATTTGAGATCAATACTTACAAATTGGGCATCCCATGATTCAACACCCCCTGCTCCAAAATGCGCGCTTCCATATTCCTCCATGTGGATCCTCCGTGCCTCCATGTGCTGCAGACTGGGGTCCTCCCTCGCTGACTTCATTGCTTTCTTCCACTCACGCTTGTGAGTGGTGTGGGGTGGGCCCCTTGGTGGTTGACCTCCCTCAAGCCTGGCAAGCTCTGCTAGTGCCTGCCTCTTAAGCGAAGATCTTTTATTGCCAAGTATCGTAACAATATTTGACTTGGCCCATTTATCTGTGAACTGGCGATTGGGGGGGTTAGGATACCTAGAGCGAACAGCAGAGAGGGTCTCATCAGCCAACCACTTTGGCTGGTCTTTGAAGTGGATAAAGCAATCTATGTAATTGTTAGCAATTATAGAGCGCATGAAGGCCATGATGTCCTTCCCCCGCGCATCCGTCAAGATGCCTCCTGTCTTAGTGATGTCATAGAATATCGTACGATCACCCGAAGGCACGTCTAAATCATCTGAATCATCATCGTCCCCACAGCCACCCTCCCAAAGCACTATGCCATGCATCCTCCATCGCTCTCCCTACTACTCCGCCTGCTACTGTGTCGTGTCGAGCTCGTACGCTAGCCACTCGTAGCTGGAGACTGCATGGGACTACGCTGACCACTCGTAGCTGGAGAATCGAGTCTCGACGGCACAGGAGTACGTCGATGGCTCTGCGAGACAAAAGGTCCTCCTGACAGCATGGGGGAAGGGGCATAAGACGGGATGGCAGAAGGGACATAAGATGGCATGGGGGAAGGGGCATAAGACGGTATGGGGGAAGGGGCACAAGAAGGGGCATAAGACGGCTGTGCTGACTCCGCTAGGGTGATCTCAAGCAGTGTGGGGTGGTTTGGAGTCTGTAGCACTGACTCCTGGGGAGTGTTTAGGGTACCCGTCATATACCCGTATAACTCTGCAGGACTAGGAGGGTGCCCTAAAAGGTTATATAAGTCCTTCCAAATAGAATCCCGGGGATCAGGTGAGCTGGAAGCGCTTCCTAGCCACATGTTGAACTGGAAAAAAGGAAAAATATCTATTACTGATGAGTTAAGAAGAAAGGGGAAGGGAAGAGAGGCTTACTGTCGGAGCACGTCTATAGACGCGTCTGATGAGCGCGTCTATTTTCGCATCTAACAGAGCGTCTATAGACACGTCTGTTTGTATCTGCAAACAGGCTAGACGCGCGTTTAGATGCACCTGTAGATGCGGTTTTAGACGCGCTCTGAGATGCACATATAGACATGCTCTGACACACGTAATTTCTAAAAAGTAGAAAAGGACATTGCGCCCGACACACAAACATGACACTTATACCCAAATTATGCATTTCTTGGATACGAGAAAGTACAAATCTAAAGAGAGCAAACTTCCAAACAAGATCAACTGCAAAAGGACTTACTTGGATAGAGGTATGGAAGGTTCTTCTTCTTTTTCAAAGTTGCTTCCCCTCCTTGTTCGTCCTCCTCTCCTTTAAGCTTGGAAGTAAGTGTGGGTGCCTTCCTCTTAAGTGTAAGCTTGGAAGTAAGTATGGGAGCCTTCCTCTTAAGCATCAAAACTGTGGATCTGCTAATAAGGAAGGAAGCAAGCCGCACGAAGTATAAGTAATGTGAAGAAAAGCAAAGCGAGCATGCTCAAAGAAGGTTTAAAAGCCGCGTCTATAATCGTGTCTAATGGCGCGTCTATAGGCACGTCCAAATACACAAAGTAGACACGCCTTTAGACGTGCCTTTAAACGCGACTGTAGATGCGCTTTTAGATGCGCCTTTAGATGTGCCACAGAGTTTAAATTAAACATTTGAAGAAGAGCAAATTTGGTGGGTTGTTTGTTTGTAGGATGTCTTCATCTTCAACAAGTAGCTCCAGTGAGGATGAATCCCTCCGTATCCACCATCGCGAAATGTGGTTGGAGCAAAAAATCAAATGTTTGTGTGATTGATGTTGAGGAAACATGTATCGTGCACACAGGATTACAATCAATCATATCTCACAGTATGGAGAATGGGATGTGACCATAAACAGGGTAAGGGTTTGTAAGTTAAGTTTGATTGAGATACCTATGGGTGTTCATATGTTTGAGTTATGATCCCGTTTTAATTTGACACAGTATGCAGTGCCACACCCGCATATGTTGCCCTATGCTCGCCATGAGGAGGCGAAGCGTTGGCGATATGAGGTGGGATCCTCAGGAGGGACCATTACGGATGCATGGAGTGATGGTGATAGTAGCCCTCTGCCATTACCTCATGAAGCCATGGAGGAGGAGGTGTTTGATGATATGGTGCAGGATTTATATGTTCATCAAGGGAGGGATGATAGCATGGAGCAGGATGATCTTTTTACTACAGCATCGACTCCACTGTTTGAGGGGTGCACATTCTCTGTTCTACGTGCCTCCCTTGAGTTACTAAACTTGCAAACCATCTATGGATGGAGCAATGCAAGTTTGAATGCATTACTCAAGTAAGCTTTAAAGTCTATTTTGCAAACATGGTGAATTATGCTAGTGGGTCAATTACTCGAATGCTTTTCCTCATTTATGGTCTTCACGTGCAGGCTATTGTGTAAAATGCTTCCAAGGGAGAATAAACTACCGACCTCAAGAGATATGGCAAGGCAACATGTGACCTCTCTTGGAGGATTAGATTACGAGTGCATCCATGCATGTGTCAACGATTGCATTTTGTTTTGTGGACTACATAAGGATGCAAGAGAGTGTCCTACTTGTGGAGAGGCAAGATATAGAGCAGATCTCAAAACCTTGGACGTGCCTCGTAAGGTTCTGCGACATTTTCCCATAATCCCTCGCATCCAACATATGTTCAAGTACAAATCTATTGTAGAGCTCATGTCATGGCATTCCTCCCATCGATCAACCGATGGCAAGTGGAGAACTCCTGCGGACTCTCCTGCATGGAAGCATATTGAAGACACATGGCCAAGCTTCAAGAAAGAACCTAGGAGCTTGAGACTTGGATTGGGTATGGACGGTGTGAACCCATTTGGTCTCAAAAGCACATCTTACAGTGTATGGCCAGTGGTATTGGTGAATTACAATCTTCCACCCTCTATGGCTATTAAGAAAGGACATGTTATGCTGTCCCTTCTAATTCTAGGGAAACATAAAGTCAAAAACCCTGATGTTTATTTGGAGCCTTTGATTGATGAGCTAGAGATACTTTGGAGAGGTATCGAGGTGCATGATGTGAGCAGGCCTCCCTCGTCACGAGACTTCAACTGCAAAGCAGTCTTCACGTGGATGATGCATGACTTCCCAGGCTATGGCGAGTGTTCAGGTAAGCATTGCATTTCTAATTATGAATAGGCAAAGGATGTGGCACCCTAAACCCACCTTCAACACTTAATTGCGTCTATTGTTCAGGTCTCACTACATCGGGTTACCATGCATGTCCTGTTTGTGGTCCTTCGCTAGTTGCCTCACAGGCAGACGCATTAAATAAGGTCATCTATGAGAATCACCATCGATTTCTCCCACCTGATCATTCTAAATATGTTGCCCCTTGGAATGAAGTCCTCCCACAATCACTCACCGCGGGAGATTGGATGAGAATTTGGGACGGTTCCACGACTCCTCCACCACTTGGCATGAGCCGGTAAGGGTTTGTAACTATTGGCTGGAAGTAAAGATTGACTATATTGGCTGAAAGTAAAGATTGCCCGCTAACACTTTATTTTGTTTAGACACTCCATCTTTTATCGTTTACCATATTGGTCCCACCTCAAGATCAATCACCTGCTTGATCCCATGCATATCTTCAAGAATGTGGCATCCACCATTTGGGAGCATTTGAATGGGACACGAGATTCGGTAGGCATAAGGGAGGATCTACATACCACAGGGAGGATGCATGAAGCTTGGCCTCAAGAGAGACCAAATGGGCATGTTTCTTTACCTCGTGCATCGTGGATGTCTCTTTTCTCTCTTCATCCTCCTTGTAATCATTGCAACCCTCTATCTCCGTCTATGTCTAACTTTGCCACATCTCTCTTTACCCCCTCTCTCATGCACACATTGTTCTCTCTCTCTCTCATTCTCTCTCTCTCTCTCTCTCTCTCACACACACACACACACACACACACACACCCACACACACACAACAAGCTTATATATTACACAATTTATAAGCACTAATCCCCTGTATTTCTTTTTGTAGCTTCCCAATTTCATCCACTTGAGGTTCCAATAGTCTTTCTCTCTCTCTCTCTCTCTCTCTCTCCCTCACACACACACTCTCTTCGTCCTCCTTGTAATCATTGCAACCCTCTATCTCCGTCTATGTCTAACTTTGCCACATCTCTCTTTACCCCCTCTCTCATGCACACATTGTTCTCTCTCTCTCTCATTCTCTCTCTCTCTCTCTCTCTCTCTCTCTCTCTCTCTCTCTCTCACACACACACACACACACACCCACACACACCCAACAAGCTTATATATTACACAATTTATAAGCACTAATGCCCTGTATTTCTTTTTGTAGCTTCCCAATTTCATCCACTTGAGGTTCCAATAGTCTTTCTCTCTCTCTCTCTCTCTCTCTCTCTCTCTCTCTCTCTCTCTCTCTCTCTCTCTCTCTCCATCCTACATATAGACACTTTATCTCCATCTATATGTAACTCTGTGAGGGGATAGAGAGACATATGACAGAGTTACGTATAGACGGAGATAGAGGGTCTATATGTAGGATGGAGAGAGAGAGAGAGAGAGGGAGAGAGAGAGAGAAAGACTATTGGAACCTCAAGCAGATGAAATTGCGAAGGTACAAAAAAGAAATACAGGGCATTTGTGCTTAGAAATTGTGTACCATATAAGCTTGTTGAGGATGTGTTTGTGTGTGTGTGTATCTATGTGTGTGTGTGTGTGTGTGTGTGTGAAAGAGAGAGAGAGAGAGAGAGAATGAGAGAGAGAGAGAGAGAGAGAGAGAACAATGTGTGCACGAGAGAGGGGCTAGAAAGGGATGTAACAGAGTCAGACATAGACATAGATAGAGGGTTGCAATGATTACAAGGAGGATGAAGAGAGAAAACAGACAAAAAGAATATTGTGTGTGTGTGTGTGAGAGAGAGAGAGAGAGAGAGAACAGTGCATGCATGAGAGAGGGGGTAGAGAGATTTGACAGAGTTAGACATAGACAGATATAGAGGGTTGCAATAAGGACAAGGAGGATGAACAAAGAAAGGAGACAAAAAGAATTATGTGTGTGTGTGTGTGTGTGTGTGTGTGTGGGGAGAGAGAGAGAGAGAGAGAGAGAGATTTCATAAGTGGAATAGGTGGAAAAAAGCATGCTGGTTGCCAAAAAAAACTTGCTCAAGAAACTTACTTCTTGCCCTTCCCCCACAAAGAGGGTCCATAGCCTAGCGTTTGGTATCTAAACGATCAGAACACATCAAATGAGCTCATTTCTTTTTTTACAAAAAGAAAATGAGCTCATTTCTTTTGTTAATTTCATGAAATTCTATCTCATGGGATTTTGTGTATGCTAGCTCTCCTCAAGGAACCCTTTTTGCCTAAAAATTTATCCAAACTGGTGGGAAAAAAAGACTGAAGATATCCAAATTTAGTCATGTTTGGTATCAAAACGATCAGAACACATCAAATGATCTCATTTCTCTTGTTACTTTCATGAAATTCTATATCTGGTGTGATTCTATGTATGCTAGCTCTCCTCTAAAAGCCCTTTTTGGCTAAAAATTATACTCGGAATGGTGGGAAGAAAAGACAGTATCATGGTAAAAAAGGTGGGGTGAGGGAGGGAGAGAGAACCACTGTGCATGCATGAGAGAGGGGATAGAGACAGATAAGATCAACTGCAAAAGGACTTACTTGGATAGAGGTATGGAAGGTTCTTCTTCTTTTTCAAAGTTGCTTCCCCTCCTTGTTCGTCCTCCTCTCCTTTAAGCTTGGAAGTAAGTGTGGGTGCCTTCCTCTTAAGTGTAAGCTTGGAAGTAAGTATGGGAGCCTTCCTCTTAAGCATCAAAACTGTGGATCTGCTAATAAGGAAGGAAGCAAGCCGCACGAAGTATAAGTAATGTGAAGAAAAGCAAAGCGAGCATGCTCAAAGAAGGTTTAAAAGCCGCGTCTATAATCGTGTCTAATGGCGCGTCTATAGGCACGTCTAAATACACAAAGTAGACACGCCTTTAGACGCACCTTTAAACGCGACTGTAGATGCGCTTTTAGATGCGCCTTTAGATGTGCCACAGAGTTTAAATTAAACATTTGAAGAAGAGCAAATTTGGTGGGTTGTTTGTTTGTAGGATGTCTTCATCTTCAACAAGTAGCTCCAGTGAGGATGAATCCCTCCGTATCCACCATCGCGAAATGTGGTTGGAGCAAAAAATCAAATGTTTGTGTGATTGATGTTGAGGAAACATGTATCGTGCACACAGGATTACACTCAATCATATCTCACAGTATGGAGAATGGGATGTGACCATAAACAGGGTAAGGGTTTGTAAGTTAAGTTTGATTGAGATACCTATGGGTGTTCATATGTTTGAGTTATGATCCCGTTTTAATTTGACACAGTATGTAGTGCCACACCCGCATATGTTGCCCTATGCTCGCCATGAGGAGGCGAAGCGTTGGCGATATGAGGTGGGATCTTCAGGAGGGACCATTACGGATGCATGGAGTGATGGTGATAGTAGCCCTCTGCCATTACCTCATGAAGCCATGGAGGAGGAGGTGTTTGATGATATGGTGCAGGATTTATATGTTCATCAAGGGAGGGATGATAGCATGGAGCAGGATGATCTTTTTACTACAGCATCGACTCCACTGTTTGAGGGGTGCACATTCTCTGTTCTACGTGCCTCCCTTGAGTTACTAAACTTGCAAACCATCTATGGATGGAGCAATGCAAGTTTGAATGCATTACTCAAGTAAGCTTTAAAGTCTATTTTGCAAACATGGTGAATTATGCTAGTGGGTCAATTACTCGAATGCTTTTCCTCATTTATGGTCTTCACGTGCAGGCTATTGTGTAAAATGCTTCCAAGGGAGAATAAACTACCGACCTCAAGAGATATGGCAAGGCAACATGTGACCTCTCTTGGAGGATTAGATTACGAGCGCATCCATGCATGTGTCAACGATTGCATTTTGTTTTGTGGACTACATAAGGATGCAAGAGAGTGTCCTACTTGTGGAGAGGCAAGATATAGAGCAGATCTCAAAACCTTGGACGTGCCTCGTAAGGTTCTGCGACATTTTCCCATAATCCCTCGCATCCAACATATGTTCAAGTACAAATCTATTGTAGAGCTCATGTCATGGCATTCCTCCCATCGATCAACCGATGGCAAGTGGAGAACTCTTGCGGACTCTCCTGCGTGGAAGCATATTGAAGACACATGGCCAAGCTTCAAGAAAGAACCTAGGAGCTTGAGACTTGGATTGGGTATGGACGGTGTGAACCCATTTGGTCTCAAAAGCACATCTTACAGTGTATGGCCAGTGGTATTGGTGAATTACAATCTTCCACCCTCTATGGCTATTAAGAAAGGACATGTTATGCTGTCCCTTCTAATTCTAGGGAAACATAAAGTCAAAAACCCTGATGTTTATTTGGAGCCTTTGATTGATGAGCTAGAGATACTTTGGAGAGGTATCGAGGTGCATGATGTGAGCAGGCCTCCCTCGTCACGAGACTTCAACTGCAAAGCAGTCTTGACGTGGATGATGCATGACTTCCCAGGCTATGGCGAGTGTTCAGGTAAGCATTGCATTTCTAATTATGAATAGGCAAAGGATGTGGCACCCTAAACCCACCTTCAACACTTAATTGCGTCTATTGTTCAGGTCTCACTACATCGGGTTACCATGCATGTCCTGTTTGTGGTCCTTCGCTAGTTGCCTCACAGGCAGACGCATTAAATAAGGTCATCTATGAGAATCACCATCGATTTCTCCCACCTGATCATTCTAAATATGTTGCCCCTTGGAATGAAGTCCTCCCACAATCACTCACCGCGGGAGATTGGATGAGAATTTGGGACGGTTCCACGACTCCTCCACCACTTGGCATGAGCCGGTAAGGGTTTGTAACTATTGGCTGGAAGTAAAGATTGACTATATTGGCTGAAAGTAAAGATTGCCCGCTAACACTTTATTTTGTTTAGACACTCCATCTTTTATCGTTTACCATATTGGTCCCACCTCAAGATCAATCACCTGCTTGATCCCATGCATATCTTCAAGAATGTGGCATCTATCATTTGGGAGCATTTGAATGGGACACGAGATTCGGTAGGCATAAGGGAGGATCTACGTACCACAGGGAGGATGCATGAAGCTTGGCCTCAAGAGAGACCAAATGGGCATGTTTCTTTACCTCGTGCATCGTGGATGTCTCTTTTCTCTCTTCATCCTCCTTGTAATCATTGCAACCCTCTATCTCCGTCTATGTCTAACTTTGCCACATCTCTCTTTACCCCCTCTCTCATGCACACATTGTTCTCTCTCTCTCTCATTCTCTCTCTCTCTCTCTCTCTCTCTCACACACACACACACACACACACACACCCACACACACAAAACAAGCTTATATATTACACAATTTATAAGCACTAATCCCCTGTATTTCTTTTTGTAGCTTCCCAATTTCATCCACTTGAGGTTCCAATAGTCTTTCTCTCTCTCTCTCTCTCTCTCTCTCTCCCTCACACACACACTCTCTTCGTCCTCCTTGTAATCATTGCAACCCTCTATCTCCGTCTATGTCTAACTTTGCCACATCTCTCTTTACCCCCTCTCTCATGCACACATTGTTCTCTCTCTCTCTCATTCTCTCTCTCTCTCTCTCTCTCTCTCTCTCTCTCTCTCTCTCTCTCTCTCTCTCACACACACACACACCCACACACACACAACAAGCTTATATATTACACAATTTATAAGCACTAATGCCCTGTATTTCTTTTTGTAGCTTCCCAATTTCATCCACTTGAGGTTCCAATAGTCTTTCTCTCTCTCTCTCTCTCTCTCTCTCTCTCTCTCTCTCTCTCTCTCTCCATCCTACATATAGACCCTTTATCTCCATCTATATGTAACTCTGTGAGGGGATAGAGAGACATATGACAGAGTTACGTATAGACGGAGATAGAGGGTCTATATGTAGGATGGAGAGAGAGAGAGAGAGAGGGAGAGAGAGAGAGAAAGACTATTGGAACCTCAAGCAGATGAAATTGCGAAGGTACAAAAAAGAAATACAGGGCATTTGTGCTTAGAAATTGTGTACCATATAAGCTTGTTGAGGATGTGTTTGTGTGTGTGTGTATCTATGTGTGTGTGTGTGTGTGTGTGTGTGAAAGAGAGAGAGAGAGAGAGAGAATGAGAGAGAGAGAGAGAGAGAACAATGTGTGCACGAGAGAGGGGCTAGAAAGGGATGTAACAGAGTTAGACATAGACATAGATAGAGGGTTGCAATGATTACAAGGAGGATGAAGAGAGAAAACAGACAAAAAGAATATTGTGTGTGTGTGAGAGAGAGAGAGAGAGAGAGAGAACAGTGCATGCATGAGAGAGGGGGTAGAGAGATTTGACAGAGTTAGACATAGACAGATATAGAGGGTTGCAATAAGGACAAGGAGGATGAACAAAGAAAGGAGACAAAAAGAATTATGTGTGTGTGTGTGTGTGTGTGTGTGTGTGTGTGGAGAGAGAGAGAGAGAGAGAGAGAGAGAGAGAGAGAGATTTCATAAGTGGAATAGGTGGAAAAAAGCATGCTGGTTGCCAAAAAAAACTTGCTCAAGAAACTTACTTCTTGCCCTTCCCCCACAAAGAGGGTCCATAGCCTAGCGTTTGGTATCTAAACGATCAGAACACATCAAATGAGCTCATTTCTTTTTTTACAAAAAGAAAATGAGCTCATTTCTTTTGTTAATTTCATGAAATTCTATCTCATGGGATTTTGTGTATGCCAGCTCTCCTCAAGGAACCCTTTTTGCCTAAAAATTTATCCAAACTGGTGGGAAAAAAAGACTGAAGATATCCAAATTTAGTCATGTTTGGTATCAAAACGTTCAGAACACATCAAATGATCTCATTTCTCTTGTTACTTTCATGAAATTCTATATCTGGTGTGATTCTATGTATGCTAGCTCTCCTCTAAAAGCCCTTTTTGGCTAAAAATTATACTCGGAATGGTGGGAAGAAAAGACATTATCATGGTAAAAAAGGTGGGGTGAGGGAGGGAGAGAGAACCACTCTGCATGCATGAGAGAGGGGATAGAGACAGATATGATAGAGTTACATATAGATGGAGATTGTGAGGGTCTATATGTAGGATGGAGAGAGAGAGCGAGAGAGAGACAAACAGACAGACAGACAGATAGTCAGACTGACTGACTGACTGAGAGAGAGAGAGAGAGAGAGATTTCATAAGTGGAATAGGTGGAAAAAAGCATGCTGGTTGCCAAAAAAAACGCGTTCAAAAAACTCACTTCTTGCACTTCCCCCACAAAGAGGGTCCAGAGCCCATCGTTTGGTATCAAAATGATCAGAACACATCAACTGAGCTCATTTCTTTTGTTACTTTCATGAAATTCTATCTCTAGTGGGATTCTATGCATGCTAGCTCTCCTCAAGAAGCCCTTTTGGGCTAGGTGGGTGGGAGCGAGAGAGAAAGAGAGAGAGAGAGAGAGAGAGCGAGAGACTACAAAAAGAGATCAAATAACTTTTCTTAGCCCAAATTGGCATCCAGAGGAGGGAGCCCTCCTCTGGACGCTAGTTTGGGCTTAAAACAATGTCACAACTTTTGCTAGAAATATCCAAATTTAGTCATGTTTGGTATCAAAACGATCACAACACATCAAATGATCTCATTTCTCTTATTACTTTCATGAAATTCTGTATCTAGTGTTATTCTATGCATGCTAGCTCTCCTCTCAAAGCCCTTTTGGGCTGAAAATTTCACTCAGAATGGTGGGAAAAAAACATAAATTATTATGGTTAAAAAGGTGGGGGGAGGGAGAGAGAGAGAACCATAGTGCATGCATGAGAGAGGGGATAGAGAGAGATATGATAGAGTTACATATAGATGGAGATAGAGGGTCTATATGTAGGACGGACAGAGAGAGAGAGAGAGAGACAGAGAGAGTATTGGAACCTCAAGCACAACAAGACAAAGCACCCATAGATGCGCACACAGACGCGTTTACTGAACTTACATGCGCGTCTATTTGCCCGTCTATTTTTGCGTCTGGAGACCCGTGTCTACCAGCGCGTCTATATATCAAACACGCACGTATAGACATGCACTTAGATGCTTAAATAGATGCACTTATAAACACGTTTATAGATGCAAAAATAGACGCTCGTCGAACAGACAGACGCATATATAGACACGTTTATAGATGCACTGATAGATGCGCTTTATTTTTTTTTTTTAATTTTACAGAATGCAAGTACAAAAAATAAGGAAGCTAAGCCACGTCATGTGGCTTCAAGTACAAAAAATAAGAGGAGTGTATATACAAGAGGCATGAAGCCAAGCAAGTGGCTTTAAGTACAAAAAAGAGTAGCTAGCACTACTTCTATGACTAATCTATGTTCTCCAAGTCCTCGCTCCCTTCCATGCTCCCTTTTGCACTCCCTTTTGCACCTCCTTCCTTGTCTTCCTCATCGTCTTGTGCATGGGCCTGTAAACAAGGGACAACATATATCAATGTATGGAAAATCAAATCTTTACTTATAATTTTGGCATTATTTAATTACTTTTAAATACCTCGAGGGCCGCTCCAGTAGCCCGGGTATACTGCTCCTCAGTAATCAACCCGTCATCATAGAAGTGCCTCCGTGTATCTCCTCTACAATGGTGGTGGTGGTAGGCTGTCTCCACAGGATTAGGGTATCTGCCCACGATCTCAAGCTACAAGACGACATACTTTGTGCCGGAGGGATTAGTACAAAGAAACAACCTCCTAATAAACTACATAAGCAATATAATTTGAGATCAATACTTACAAATTGGGCATCCCATGATTCAACACCCCCTGCTCCAAAATGCGCGCTTCCATATTCCTCCATGTGGATCCTCCGTGCCTCCATGTGCTGCAGACTGGGGTCCTCCCTCGCTGACTTCATTGCTTTCTTCCACTCACGCTTGTGAGTGGTGTGGGGTGGGCCCCTTGGTGGTTGACCTCCCTCAAGCCTGGCAAGCTCTGCTAGTGCCTGCCTCTTAAGCGAAGATCTTTTATTGCCAAGTATCGTAACAATATTTGACTTGGCCCATTTATCTGTGAACTGGCGATTGGGGGGGTTAGGATACCTAGAGCGAACAGCAGCGAGGGTCTCATCAGCCAACCACTTTGGCTGGTCTTTGAAGTGGATAAAGCAATCTATGTAATTGTTAGCAATTATAGAGCGCATGAAGGCCATGATGTCCTTCCCCCGCGCATCCGTCAAGATGCCTCCTGTCTTAGTGATGTCATAGAATATCGTACGATCACCCGAAGGCACGTCTAAATCATCTGAATCATCATCGTCCCCACAGCCACCCTCCCAAAGCACTATGCCATGCATCCTCCATCGCTCTCCCTACTACTCCGCCTGCTACTGTGTCGTGTCGAGCTCGTACGCTAGCCACTCGTAGCTGGAGACTGCATGGGACTATGCTGACCACTCGTAGCTGGAGAATCGAGTCTCGACGGCACAGGAGTACGTCGACGGCTCTGCGAGACAAAAGGTCCTCCTGACAGCATGGGGGAAGGGGCAGACGGGATGGCAGAAGGGACATAAGACGGCATGGGGGAAGGGGCATAAGACGGTATGGGGGAAGGGGCACAAGAAGGGGCATAAGACGGCTGTGCTGACTCCGCTAGGGTGATCTCAAGCAGTGTGGGGTGGTTTGGAGTCTGTAGCACTGACTCCTGGGGAGTGTTTAGGGTACCCGTCATATACCCGTATAACTCTGCAGGACTAGGAGGGTGCCCTAAAAGGTTATATAAGTCCTTCCAAATAGAATCCCGGGGATCAGGTGAGCTGGAAGCACTTCCTAGCCACATGTTGAACTGGAAAAAAGGAAAAATATCTATTACTGATGAGTTAAGAAGAAAGGGGAAGGGAAGAGAGGCTTACTGTCGGAGCACGTCTATAGACGCGTCTGATGAGCGCGTCTATTTTCGCATCTAACAGAGCGTCTATAGACACGTCTGTTTGTATCTGCAAACAGGCTAGACGCGCGTTTAGATGCACCTGTAGATGCGGTTTTAGACGCGCTCTGAGATGCACATATAGACATGCTCTGACACACGTAATTTCTAAAAAGTAGAAAAGGACATTGCGCCCGACACACAAACATGACACTGATACCCAAATTATGCATTTCTTGGATACGAGAAAGTACAAATCTAAAGAGAGCAAACTTCCAAACAAGATCAACTGCAAAAGGACTTACTTGGATAGAGGTATGGAAGGTTCTTCTTCTTTTTCAAAGTTGCTTCCCCTCCTTGTTCGTCCTCCTCTCCTTTAAGCTTGGAAGTAAGTGTGGGTGCCTTCCTCTTAAGTGTAAGCTTGGAAGTAAGTATGGGAGCCTTCCTCTTAAGCATCAAAACTGTGGATCTGCTAATAAGGAAGGAAGCAAGCCGCACGAAGTATAAGTAATGTGAAGAAAAGCAAAGCGAGCATGCTCAAAGAAGGTTTAAAAGCCGCGTCTATAATCGTGTCTAATGGCGCGTCTATAGGCACGTCTAAATACACAAAGTAGACACGCCTTTAGACGCGCCTTTAAACGCGACTGTAGATGCGCTTTTAGATGTGCCTTTAGATGTGCCACAGAGTTTAAATTAAACATTTGAAGAAGAGCAAATTTGGTGGGTTGTTTGTTTATAGGATGTCTTCATCTTCAACAAGTAGCTCCAGTGAGGATGAATCCCTCCGTATCCACCATCGCGAAATGTGGTTGGAGCAAAAAATCAAATGTTTGTGTGATTGATGTTGAGGAAACATGTATCGTGCACACAGGATTACACTCAATCATATCTCACAGTATGGAGAATGGGATGTGACCATAAACAGGGTAAGGGTTTGTAAGTTAAGTTTGATTGAGATACCTATGGGTGTTCATATGTTTGAGTTATGATCCCGTTTTAATTTGATACAGTATGCAGTGCCACACCCGCATATGTTGCCCTATGCTCGCCATGAGGAGGCGAAGCGTTGGCGATATGAGGTGGGATCTTCAGGAGGGACCATTACGGATGCATGGAGTGATGGTGATAGTAGCCCTCTGCCATTACCTCATGAAGCCATGGAGGAGGAGGTGTTTGATGATATGGTGCAGGATTTATATGTTCATCAAGGGAGGGATGATAGCATGGAGCAGGATGATCTTTTTACTACAGCATCGACTCCACTGTTTGAGGGGTGCACATTCTCTGTTCTACGTGCCTCCCTTGAGTTACTAATCTTGCAAACCATCTATGGATGGAGCAATGCAAGTTTGAATGCATTACTCAAGTAAGCTTTAAAGTCTATTTTGCAAACATGGTGAATTATGCTAGTGGGTCAATTACTCGAATGCTTTTCATCATTTATAGTCTTCACGTGCAGGCTATTGTGTAAAATGCTTCCAAGGGAGAATAAACTACCGACCTCAAGAGATATGGCAAGGCAACATGTGACCTCTCTTGGAGGATTAGATTACGAGCGCATCCATGCATGTGTCAACGATTGCATTTTGTTTTGTGGACTACATAAGGATGCAAGAGAGTGTCCTACTTGTGGAGAGGCAAGATATAGAGCAGATCTCAAAACCTTGGACGTGCCTCGTAAGGTTCTGCGATATTTTCCCATAATCCCTCGCATCCAACATATGTTCAAGTACAAATTTATTGTAGAGCTCATGTCATGGCATTCCTCCCATCGATCAACCGATGGCAAGTGGAGAACTCCTGCGGACTCTCCTGCGTGGAAGCATATTGAAGACACATGGCCAAGCTTCAAGAAAGAACCTAGGAGCTTGAGACTTGGATTGGGTATGGACGGTGTGAACCCATTTGGTCTCAAAAGCACATCTTACAAGGTATGGCCAGTGGTATTGGTGAATTACAATCTTCCACCCTCTATGGCTATTAAGAAAGGACATGTTATGCTGTCCCTTCTAATTCTAGGGAAACATAAAGTCAAAAACCCTCATGTTTATTTGGAACCTTTGATTGATGAGCTAGAGATACTTTGGAGAGGTATCGAGGTGCATGATGTGAGCAGGCCTCCCTCGTCACGAGACTTCAACTGCAAAGCAGTCTTGACGTGGACGATGCATGACTTCCCAGGCTATGGCGAGTGTTCAGGTAAGCATTGCATTTCTAATTATGAATAGGCAAAGGATGTGGCACCCTAAACCCACCTTCAATACTTAATTGCGTCTATTGTTCAGGTCTCACTACATCGGGTTACCATGCATGTCCTGTTTGTGGTCCTTCGCTAGTTGCCTCACAGGCAGACGCATTAAATAAGGTCATCTATGAGAATCACCATCGATTTCTCCCACCTGATCATTCTAGATATGTTGCCCCTTGGAATGAAGTCCTCCCACAATCACTCACCGCGGGAGATTGGATGAGAATTTGGGACGGTTCCACGACTCCTCCACCACTTGGCATGAGCCGGTAAGGGTTTGTAACTATTGGCTGGAAGTAAGGATTGACTATATTGGCTGAAAGTAAAGATTGCCCGCTAACACTTTATTTTGTTTAGACACTCCATCTTTTATCGTTTACCATATTGGTCCCACCTCAAGATCAATCACCTGCTTGATCCCATGCATATCTTCAAGAATGTGGCATCTACCATTTGGGAGCATTTGAATGGGACACGAGATTCGGTAGGCATAAGGGAGGATCTACGTACCACAGGGAGGATGCATGAAGCTTGGCCTCAAGAGAGACCAAATGGGCATGTTTCTTTACCTCGCGCATCGTGGATGTCTCTTTTCTCTCTTCATCCTCCTTGTAATCATTGCAACCCTCTATCTCCGTCTATGTCTAACTTTGCCACATCTCTCTTTACCCCCTCTCTCATGCACACATTGTTCTCTCTCTCTCTCATTCTCTCTCTCTCTCTCTCTCTCTCTCACACACACACACACACACACACACACACCCACACACACACAACAAGCTTATATATTACACAATTTATAAGCACTAATCCCCTGTATTTCTTTTTGTAGCTTCCCAATTTCATCCACTTGAGGTTCCAATAGTCTTTCTCTCTCTCTCTCTCTCTCTCTCTCCCTCACACACACACTCTCTTCGTCCTCCTTGTAATCATTGCAACCCTCTATCTCCGTCTATGTCTAACTTTGCCACATCTCTCTTTACCCCCTCTCTCATGCACACATTGTTCTCTCTCTCTCTCATTCTCTCTCTCTCTCTCTCTCTCTCTCTCTCTCACACACACACACACACACCCACACACACACAACAAGCTTATATATTACACAATTTATAAGCACTAATGCCCTGTATTTCTTTTTGTAGCTTCCCAATTTCATCCACTTGAGGTTCCAATAGTCTTTCTCTCTCTCTCTCTCTCTCTCTCTCTCTCTCTCTCTCTCTCTCTCTCTCCATCGTACATATAGACCCTTTATCTCCATCTATATGTAACTCTGTGAGGGGATAAAGAGACATATGACAGAGTTACGTATAGACGGAGATAGAGGGTCTATATGTAGGATGGAGAGAGAGAGAGAGAGAGGGAGAGAGAGAGAGAGAAAGACTATTGGAACCTCAAGCAGATGAAATTGCGAAGGTACAAAAAAGAAATACAGGGCATTTGTGCTTAGAAATTGTGTACCATATAAGCTTGTTGAGGATGTGTTTGTGTGTGTGTGTATCTATGTGTGTGTGTGTGTGTGTGTGTGTGAAAGAGAGAGAGAGAGAGAGAGAATGAGAGAGAGAGAGAGAGAGAGAGAGAACAATGTGTGCACGAGAGAGGGGCTAGAAAGGGATGTAACAGAGCTCGGGGGGGTCACTCATCATATGTAACCCTATCACGTGAGTTCAACAGAAGGATTTTTTTTATTTCTAAAATTTACAGAAATAAATATACATAAGGGACTATTTAAAATAGTTTTGGAAAAAATTTACAGATTTGTATAGAAAAGGGGTATATTTTATTCATGAAATTTTTTACAGATAAGGGACTTTAAATATAGGCCTTGAACGCACGTGATATAGAGGGTTTATACATAGTGACCCCCCCGAGTAACAGAGTTAGACATAGACATAGATAGAGGGTTGCAATGATTACAAGGAGGATGAAGAGAGAAAACAGACAAAAAGAATATTGTGTGTGTGTGTGTGAGAGAGAGAGAGAGAGAGAGAACAGTGCATGCATGAGAGAGGGGGTAGAGAGATTTGACAGAGTTAGACATAGACAGATATAGAGGGTTGCAATAAGGACAAGGAGGATGAACAAAGAAAGGAGACAAAAAGAATTATGTGTGTGTGTGTGTGTGTGTGTGTGTGTGTGTGTGTGGAGAGAGAGAGAGAGAGAGAGAGAGAGAGAGATTTCATAAGTGGAATAGGTGGAAAAAAGCATGCTGGTTGCCAAAAAAAACCTGCTCAAGAAACTTACTTCTTGCCCTTCCCCCACAAAGAGGGTCCATAGCCTAGCGTTTGGTATCTAAACGATCAGAACACATCAAATGAGCTCATTTCTTTTTTTACAAAAAGAAAATGAGCTCATTTCTTTTGTTAATTTCATGAAATTCTATCTCATGGGATTTTGTGTATGCTAGCTCTCCTCAGGGAACCCTTTTTGCCTAAAAATTTATCCAAACTGGTGGGAAAAAAACACTGAAGATATCCAAATTTAGTCATGTTTGGTATCAAAACGATCAGAACACATCAAATGATCTCATTTCTCTTGTTACTTTCATGAAATTCTATATCTGGTGTGATTCTATGTATGCTAGCTCTCCTCTAAAAGCCCTTTTTGGCTAAAAATTATACTCGGAATGGTGGGAAGAAAAGACATTATCATGGTAAAAAAGGTGGGGTGAGGGAGGGAGAGAGAACCACTGTGCATGCATGAGAGAGGGGATAGAGACAGATATGATAGAGTTACATATAGATGGAGATTGAGGGTCTATATGTAGGATGGAGAGAGAGAGCGAGAGAGAGACAAACAGACAGACAGACAGATAGTCAGACTGACTGACTGACTGAGAGAGAGAGAGAGAGAGAGATTTCATAAGTGGAATAGGTGGAAAAAAGCATGCTGGTTGCCAAAAAAAACGCGTTCAAAAAACTCACTTCTTGCACTTCCCCCACAAAGAGGGTCCAGAGCCCATCGTTTGGTATCAAAATGATCAGAACACATCAACTGAGCTCATTTCTTTTGTTACTTTCATGAAATTCTATCTCTAGTGGGATTCTATGCATGCTAGCTCTCCTCAAGAAGCCCTTTTGGGCTAGGTGGGTGGGAGCGAGAGAGAAAGAGAGAGAGAGAGAGAGAGAGCGAGAGACTACAAAAAGAGATCAAATAACTTTTCTTAGCCCAAATTGGCATCCAGAGGAGGGAGCCCTCCTCTGGACGCTAGTTTGGGCTTAAAACAATGTCACAACTTTTGCTAGAAATATCCAAATTTAGTCATGTTTGGTATCAAAACGATCACAACACATCAAATGATCTCATTTCTCTTATTACTTTCATGAAATTCTGTATCTAGTGTTATTCTATGCATGCTAGCTCTCCTCTCAAAGCCCTTTTGGGCTGAAAATTTCACTCAGAATGGTGGGAAAAAAACATAAATTATTATGGTTAAAAAGGTGGGGGGAGGGAGAGAGAGAGAACCATAGTGCATGCATGAGAGAGGGGATAGAGAGAGATATGATAGAGTTACATATAGATGGAGATAGAGGGTCTATATGTAGGACGGACAGAGAGAGAGAGAGAGAGACAGAGAGAGTATTGGAACCTCAAGCACAACAAGACAAAGCACCCATAGATGCGCACACAGACGCGTTTACTGAACTTACATGCGCATCTATTTGCCCGTCTATTTTTGCGTCTGGAGACCCGTGTCTACCAGCGCGTCTATATATCAAACACGCACGTATAGACATGCACTTAGATGCTTAAATAGATGCACTTATAAACACGTTTATAGATGCAAAAATAGACGCTCGTCGAACAGACAGACGCATATATAGACACGTTTATAGATGCACTGATAGATGCGCTTTATTTTTTTTTTTTTTTTTTACAGAATGCAAGTACAAAAAATAAGGAAGCTAAGCCACGTCATGTGGCTTCAAGTACAAAAAATAAGAGGAGTGTATATACAAGAGGCATGAAGCCAAGCAAGTGGCTTTAAGTACAAAAAAGAGTAGCTAGCACTACTTCTATGACTAATCTATGTTCTCCAAGTCCTCGCTCCCTTCCATGCTCCCTTTTGCACTCCCTTTTGCACCTCCTTCCTTGTCTTCCTCATCGTCTTGTGCATGGGCCTGTAAACAAGGGACAACATATATCAATGTATGGAAAATCAAATCTTTACTTATAATTTTGGCATTATTTAATTACTTTTAAATACCTCGAGGGCCGCTCCAGTAGCCCGGGTATACTGCTCCTCAGTAATCAACCCGTCATCATAGAAGTGCCTCCGTGTATCTCCTCTACAATGGTGGTGGTGGTAGGCTGTCTCCACAGGATTAGGGTATCTGCCCACGATCTCAAGCTACAAGACGACATACTTTGTGCCGGAGGGATTAGTACAAAGAAACAACCTCCTAATAAACTACATAAGCAATATAATTTGAGATCAATACTTACAAATTGGGCATCCCATGATTCAACACCCCCTGCTCCAAAATGCGCGCTTCCATATTCCTCCATGTGGATCCTCCGTGCCTCCATGTGCTGCAGACTGGGGTCCTCCCTCGCTGACTTCATTGCTTTCTTCCACTCACGCTTGTGAGTGGTGTGGGGTGGGCCCCTTGGTGGTTGACCTCTCTCAAGCCTGGCAAGCTCTGCCAGTGCCTGCCTCTCAAGCGAAGATCTTTTATTGCCAAGTATCGTAACAATATTTGACTTGGCCCATTTATCTGTGAACTGGCGATTGAGGGGGTTAGGATACCTAGAGCGAACAGCAGCGAGGGTCTCATCAGCCAACCACTTTGGCTGGTCTTTGAAGTGGATAAAGCAATCTATGTAATTGTTAGCAATTATAGAGCGCATGAAGGCCATGATGTCCTTCCCCCGCGCATCCGTCAAGATGCCTCCTGTCTTAGTGATGTCATAGAATATCGTACGATCACCCGAAGGCACGTCTAAATCATCTGAATCATCATCGTCCCCACAGCCACCCTCCCAAAGCACTATGCCATGCATCCTCCATCGCTCTCCCTACTACTCCGCCTGCTACTGTGTCGTGTCGAGCTCGTACGCTAGCCACTCGCAGCTGGAGACTGCATGGGACTACGCTGACCACTCGTAGCTTGAGAATCGAGTCTCGACGGCACAGGAGTACGTCGACGGCTCTGCGAGACAAAAGGTCCTCCTGACAGCATGGGGGAAGGGGCATAAGACGGGATGGCAGAAGGGACATAAGACGGCATGGGGGAAGGGGCATAAGACGGTATGGGGGAAGGGGCACAAGAAGGGGCATAAGACGGCTGTGCTGACTCCGCTAGGGTGATCTCAAGCAGTGTGGGGTGGTTTGGAGTCTGTAGCACTGACTCCTGGGGAGTGTTTAGGGTACCCGTCATATACCCGTATAACTCTGCAGGACTAGGAGGGTGCCCTAAAAGGTTATATAAGTCCTTCCAAATAGAATCCCGGGGATCAGGTGAGCTGGAAGCGCTTCCTAGCCACATGTTGAACTGGAAAAAAGGAAAAATATCTATTACTGATGAGTTAAGAAGAAAGGGGAAGGGAAGAGAGGCTTACTGTCGGAGCACGTCTATAGACGCGTCTGATGAGCGCGTCTATTTTCGCATCTAACAGAGCGTCTATAGACACGTCTGTTTGTATCTGCAAACAGGCTAGACGCGCGTTTAGATGCACCTGTAGATGCGGTTTTAGACGCGCTCTGAGATGCACATATAGACATGCTCTGACACACGTAATTTCTAAAAAGTAGAAAAGGACATTGCGCCCGACACACAAACATGACACTGATACCCAAATTATGCATTTCTTGGATACGAGAAAGTACAAATCTAAAGAGAGCAAACTTCCAAACAAGATCAACTGCAAAAGGACTTACTTGGATAGAGGTATGGAAGGTTCTTCTTCTTTTTCAAAGTTGCTTCCCCTCCTTGTTCGTCCTCCTCTCCTTTAAGCTTGGAAGTAAGTGTGGGTGCCTTCCTCTTAAGTGTAAGCTTGGAAGTAAGTATGGGAGCCTTCCTCTTAAGCATCAAAACTGTGGATCTGCTAATAAGGAAGGAAGCAAGCCGCACGAAGTATAAGTAATGTGAAGAAAAGCAAAGCGAGCATGCTCAAAGAAGGTTTAAAAGCCGCGTCTATAATCGTGTCTAATGGCGCGTCTATAGGCACGTCTAAATACACAAAGTAGACACGCCTTTAGACGCACCTTTAAACGCGACTGTAGATGCGCTTTTAGATGCGCCTTTAGATGTGCCACAGAGTTTAAATTAAACATTTGAAGAAGAGCAAATTTGGTGGGTTGTTTGTTTGTAGGATGTCTTCATCTTCAACAAGTAGCTCCAGTGAGGATGAATCCCTCCGTATCCACCATCGCGAAATGTGGTTGGAGCAAAAAATCAAATGTTTGTGTGATTGATGTTGAGGAAACATGTATCGTGCACACAGGATTACACTCAATCATATCTCACAGTATGGAGAATGGGATGTGACCATAAACAGGGTAAGGGTTTGTAAGTTAAGTTTGATTGAGATACCTATGGGTGTTCATATGTTTGAGTTATGATCCCGTTTTAATTTGACACAGTATGTAGTGCCACACCCGCATATGTTGCCCTATGCTCGCCATGAGGAGGCGAAGCGTTGGCGATATGAGGTGGGATCTTCAGGAGGGACCATTACGGATGCATGGAGTGATGGTGATAGTAGCCCTCTGCCATTACCTCATGAAGCCATGGAGGAGGAGGTGTTTGATGATATGGTGCAGGATTTATATGTTCATCAAGGGAGGGATGATAGCATGGAGCAGGATGATCTTTTTACTACAGCATCGACTCCACTGTTTGAGGGGTGCACATTCTCTGTTCTACGTGCCTCCCTTGAGTTACTAAACTTGCAAACCATCTATGGATGGAGCAATGCAAGTTTGAATGCATTACTCAAGTAAGCTTTAAAGTCTATTTTGCAAACATGGTGAATTATGCTAGTGGGTCAATTACTCGAATGCTTTTCCTCATTTATGGTCTTCACGTGCAGGCTATTGTGTAAAATGCTTCCAAGGGAGAATAAACTACCGACCTCAAGAGATATGGCAAGGCAACATGTGACCTCTCTTGGAGGATTAGATTACGAGCGCATCCATGCATGTGTCAACGATTGCATTTTGTTTTGTGGACTACATAAGGATGCAAGAGAGTGTCCTACTTGTGGAGAGGCAAGATATAGAGCAGATCTCAAAACCTTGGACGTGCCTCGTAAGGTTCTGCGACATTTTCCCATAATCCCTCGCATCCAACATATGTTCAAGTACAAATCTATTGTAGAGCTCATGTCATGGCATTCCTCCCATCGATCAACCGATGGCAAGTGGAGAACTCCTGCGGACTCTCCTGCGTGGAAGCATATTGAAGACACATGGCCAAGCTTCAAGAAAGAACCTAGGAGCTTGAGACTTGGATTGGGTATGGACGGTGTGAACCCATTTGGTCTCAAAAGCACATCTTACAGTGTATGGCCAGTGGTATTGGTGAATTACAATCTTCCACCCTCTATGGCTATTAAGAAAGGACATGTTATGCTGTCCCTTCTAATTCTAGGGAAACATAAAGTCAAAAACCCTGATGTTTATTTGGAGCCTTTGATTGATGAGCTAGAGATACTTTGGAGAGGTATCGAGGTGCATGATGTGAGCAGGCCTCCCTCGTCACGAGACTTCAACTGCAAAGCAGTCTTGACGTGGATGATGCATGACTTCCCAGGCTATGGCGAGTGTTCAGGTAAGCATTGCATTTCTAATTATGAATAGGCAAAGGATGTGGCACCCTAAACCCACCTTCAACACTTAATTGCGTCTATTGTTCAGGTCTCACTACATCGGGTTACCATGCATGTCCTGTTTGTGGTCCTTCGCTAGTTGCCTCACAGGCAGACGCATTAAATAAGGTCATCTATGAGAATCACCATCGATTTCTCCCACCTGATCATTCTAAATATGTTGCCCCTTGGAATGAAGTCCTCCCACAATCACTCACCGCGGGAGATTGGATGAGAATTTGGGACGGTTCCACGACTCCTCCACCACTTGGCATGAGCCGGTAAGGGTTTGTAACTATTGGCTGGAAGTAAAGATTGACTATATTGGCTGAAAGTAAAGATTGCCCGCTAACACTTTATTTTGTTTAGACACTCCATCTTTTATCGTTTACCATATTGGTCCCACCTCAAGATCAATCACCTGCTTGATCCCATGCATATCTTCAAGAATGTGCTTATATATTACACAATTTATAAGCACTAATGCCCTGTATTTCTTTTTGTAGCTTCCCAATTTCATCCACTTGAGGTTCCAATAGTCTTTCTCTCTCTCTCTCTCTCTCTCTCTCTCTCTCTCTCTCTCTCTCTCTCTCCATCCTACATATAGACCCTTTATCTCCATCTATATGTAACTCTGTGAGGGGATAGAGAGACATATGACAGAGTTACGTATAGACGGAGATAGAGGGTCTATATGTAGGATGGAGAGAGAGAGAGAGAGAGGGAGAGAGAGAGAGAAAGACTATTGGAACCTCAAGCAGATGAAATTGCGAAGGTACAAAAAAGAAATACAGGGCATTTGTGCTTAGAAATTGTGTACCATATAAGCTTGTTGAGGATGTGTTTGTGTGTGTGTGTATCTATGTGTGTGTGTGTGTGTGTGTGTGTGAAAGAGAGAGAGAGAGAGAGAGAATGAGAGAGAGAGAGAGAGAGAGAACAATGTGTGCACGAGAGAGGGGCTAGAAAGGGATGTAACAGAGTTAGACATAGACATAGATAGAGGGTTGCAATGATTACAAGGAGGATGAAGAGAGAAAACAGACAAAAAGAATATTGTGTGTGTGTGAGACAGAGAGAGAGAGAGAGAGAACAGTGCATGCATGAGAGAGGGGGTAGAGAGATTTGACAGAGTTAGACATAGACAGATATAGAGGGTTGCAATAAGGACAAGGAGGATGAACAAAGAAAGGAGACAAAAAGAATTATGTGTGTGTGTGTGTGTGTGTGTGTGTGTGTGTGGAGAGAGAGAGAGAGAGAGAGAGAGAGAGAGAGAGAGATTTCATAAGTGGAATAGGTGGAAAAAAGCATGCTGGTTGCCAAAAAAAACTTGCTCAAGAAACTTACTTCTTGCCCTTCCCCCACAAAGAGGGTCCATAGCCTAGCGTTTGGTATCTAAACGATCAGAACACATCAAATGAGCTCATTTCTTTTTTTACAAAAAGAAAATGAGCTCATTTCTTTTGTTAATTTCATGAAATTCTATCTCATGGGATTTTGTGTATGCTAGCTCTCCTCAAGGAACCCTTTTTGCCTAAAAATTTATCCAAACTGGTGGGAAAAAAAGACTGAAGATATCCAAATTTAGTCATGTTTGGTATCAAAACGTTCAGAACACATCAAATGATCTCATTTCTCTTGTTACTTTCATGAAATTCTATATCTGGTGTGATTCTATGTATGCTAGCTCTCCTCTAAAAGCCCTTTTTGGCTAAAAATTATACTCGGAATGGTGGGAAGAAAAGACATTATCATGGTAAAAAAGGTGGGGTGAGGGAGGGAGAGAGAACCACTGTGCATGCATGAGAGAGGGGATAGAGACAGATATGATAGAGTTACATATAGATGGAGATTGAGGGTCTATATGTAGGATGGAGAGAGAGAGCGAGAGAGAGACAAACAGACAGACAGACAGATAGTCAGACTGACTGACTGACTGAGAGAGAGAGAGAGAGAGAGATTTCATAAGTGGAATAGGTGGAAAAAAGCATGCTGGTTGCCAAAAAAAACGCGTTCAAAAAACTCACTTCTTGCACTTCCCCCACAAAGAGGGTCCAGAGCCCATCGTTTGGTATCAAAATGATCAGAACACATCAACTGAGCTCATTTCTTTTGTTACTTTCATGAAATTCTATCTCTAGTGGGATTCTATGCATGCTAGCTCTCCTCAAGAAGCCCTTTTGGGCTAGGTGGGTGGGAGCGAGAGAGAAAGAGAGAGAGAGAGAGAGAGAGCGAGAGACTACAAAAAGAGATCAAATAACTTTTCTTAGCCCAAATTGGCATCCAGAGGAGGGAGCCCTCCTCTGGACGCTAGTTTGGGCTTAAAACAATGTCACAACTTTTGCTAGAAATATCCAAATTTAGTCATGTTTGGTATCAAAACGATCACAACACATCAAATGATCTCATTTCTCTTATTACTTTCATGAAATTCTGTATCTAGTGTTATTCTATGCATGCTAGCTCTCCTCTCAAAGCCCTTTTGGGCTGAAAATTTCACTCAGAATGGTGGGAAAAAAACATAAATTATTATGGTTAAAAAGGTGGGGGGAGGGAGAGAGAGAGAACCATAGTGCATGCATGAGAGAGGGGATAGAGAGAGATATGATAGAGTTACATATAGATGGAGATAGAGGGTCTATATGTAGGACGGACAGAGAGAGAGAGAGAGAGACAGAGAGAGTATTGGAACCTCAAGCACAACAAGACAAAGCACCCATAGATGCGCACACAGACGCGTTTACTGAACTTACATGCGCGTCTATTTGCCCGTCTATTTTTGCGTCTGGAGACCCGTGTCTACCAGCGCGTCTATATATCAAACACGCACGTATAGACATGCACTTAGATGCTTAAATAGATGCACTTATAAACACGTTTATAGATGCAAAAATAGACGCTCGTCGAACAGACAGACGCATATATAGACACGTTTATAGATGCACTGATAGATGCGCTTTATTTTTTTTTTTTAATTTTACAGAATGCAAGTACAAAAAATAAGGAAGCTAAGCCACGTCATGTGGCTTCAAGTACAAAAAATAAGAGGAGTGTATATACAAGAGGCATGAAGCCAAGCAAGTGGCTTTAAGTACAAAAAAGAGTAGCTAGCACTACTTCTATGACTAATCTATGTTCTCCAAGTCCTCGCTCCCTTCCATGCTCCCTTTTGCACTCCCTTTTGCACCTCCTTCCTTGTCTTCCTCATCGTCTTGTGCATGGGCCTGTAAACAAGGGACAACATATATCAATGTATGGAAAATCAAATCTTTACTTATAATTTTGGCATTATTTAATTAGTTTTAAATACCTCGAGGGCCGCTCCAGTAGCCCGGGTATACTGCTCCTCAGTAATCAACCCGTCATCATAGAAGTGCCTCTGTGTATCTCCTCTACAATGGTGGTGGTGGTAGGCTGTCTCCACAGGATTAGGGTATCTGCCCACGATCTCAAGCTACAAGACGACATACTTTGTGCCGGAGGGATTAGTACAAAGAAACAACCTCCTAATAAACTACATAAGCAATATAATTTGAGATCAATACTTACAAATTGGGCATCCCATGATTCAACACCCCCTGCTCCAAAATGCGCGCTTCCATATTCCTCCATGTGGATCCTCCGTGCCTCCATGTGCTGCAGACTGGGGTCCTCCCTCGCTGACTTCATTGCTTTCTTCCACTCACGCTTGTGAGTGGTGTGGGGTGGGCCCCTTGGTGGTTGACCTCCCTCAAGCCTGGCAAGCTCTGCTAGTGCCTGCCTCTTAAGCGAAGATCTTTTATTGCCAAGTATCGTAACAATATTTGACTTGGCCCATTTATCTGTGAACTGGCGATTGGGGGGGTTAGGATACCTAGAGCGAACAGCAGCGAGGGTCTCATCAGCCAACCACTTTGGCTGGTCTTTGAAGTGGATAAAGCAATCTATGTAATTGTTAGCAATTATAGAGCGCATGAAGGCCATGATGTCCTTCCCCCGCGCATCCGTCAAGATGCCTCCTGTCTTAGTGATGTCATAGAATATCGTACGATCACCCGAAGGCACGTCTAAATCATCTGAATCATCATCGTCCCCACAGCCACCCTCCCAAAGCACTATGCCATGCATCCTCCATCGCTCTCCCTACTACTCCGCCTGCTACTGTGTCGTGTCGAGCTCGTACGCTAGCCACTCGTAGCTGGAGACTGCATGGGACTACGCTGACCACTCGTAGCTGGAGAATCGAGTCTCGACGGCACAGGAGTACGTCGACGGCTCTGCGAGACAAAAGGTCCTCCTGACAGCATGGGGGAAGGGGCAGACGGGATGGCAGAAGGGACATAAGACGGCATGGGGGAAGGGGCATAAGACGGTATGGGGGAAGGGGCACAAGAAGGGGCATAAGACGGCTGTGCTGACTCCGCTAGGGTGATCTCAAGCAGTGTGGGGTGGTTTGGAGTCTGTAGCACTAACTCCTGGGGAGTGTTTAGGGTACCCGTCATATACCCGTATAACTCTGCAGGACTAGGAGGGTGCCCTAAAAGGTTATATAAGTCCTTCCAAATAGAATCCCGGGGATCAGGTGAGCTGGAAGCACTTCCTAGCCACATGTTGAACTGGAAAAAAGGAAAAATATCTATTACTGATGAGTTAAGAAGAAAGGGGAAGGGAAGAGAGGCTTACTGTCGTCTATAGACGCGTCTGATGAGCGCGTCTATTTTCGCATCTAACAGAGCGTCTATAGACACGTCTGTTTGTATCTGCAAACAGGCTAGACGCGCGTTTAGATGCACCTGTAGATGCGGTTTTAGACGCGCTCTGAGATGCACATATAGACATGCTCTGACACACGTAATTTCTAAAAAGTAGAAAAGGACATTGCGCCCGACACACAAACATGACACTGATACCCAAATTATGCATTTCTTGGATACGAGAAAGTACAAATCTAAAGAGAGCAAACTTCCAAACAAGATCAACTGCAAAAGGACTTACTTGGATAGAGGTATGGAAGGTTCTTCTTCTTTTTCAAAGTTGCTTCCCCTCCTTGTTCGTCCTCCTCTCCTTTAAGCTTGGAAGTAAGTGTGGGTGCCTTCCTCTTAAGTGTAAGCTTGGAAGTAAGTATGGGAGCCTTCCTCTTAAGCATCAAAACTGTGGATCTGCTAATAAGGAAGGAAGCAAGCCGCACGAAGTATAAGTAATGTGAAGAAAAGCAAAGCGAGCATGCTCAAAGAAGGTTTAAAAGCCGCGTCTATAATCGTGTCTAATGGTGCGTCTATAGGCACGTCTAAATACACAAAGTAGACACGCCTTTAGACGCGCCTTTAAACGCGACTGTAGATGCGCTTTTAGATGCGCCTTTAGATGTGCCACAGAGTTTAAATTAAACATTTGAAGAAGAGCAAATTTGGTGGGTTGTTTGTTTGTAGGATGTCTTCATCTTCAACAAGTAGCTCCAGTGAGGATGAATCCCTCCGTATCCACCATCGCGAAATGTGGTTGGAGCAAAAAATCAAATGTTTGTGTGATTGATGTTGAGGAAACATGTATCGTGCACACAGGATTACACTCAATCATATCTCACAGTATGGAGAATGGGATGTGACCATAAACAGGGTAAGGGTTTGTAAGTTAAGTTTGATTGAGATACCTATGGGTGTTCATATGTTTGAGTTATGATCCCGTTTTAATTTGATACAGTATGCAGTGCCACACCCGCATATGTTGCCCTATGCTCGCCATGAGGAGGCGAAGCGTTGGCGATATGAGGTGGGATCTTCAGGAGGGACCATTACGGATGCATGGAGTGATGGTGATAGTAGCCCTCTGCCATTACCTCATGAAGCCATGGAGGAGGAGGTGTTTGATGATATGGTGCAGGATTTATATGTTCATCAAGGGAGGGATGATAGCATGGAGCAGGATGATCTTTTTACTACAGCATCGACTCCACTGTTTGAGGGGTGCACATTCTCTGTTCTACGTGCCTCCCTTGAGTTACTAAACTTGCAAACCATCTATGGATGGAGCAATGCAAGTTTGAATGCATTACTCAAGTAAGCTTTAAAGTCTATTTTGCAAACATGGTGAATTATGCTAGTGGGTCAATTACTCGAATGCTTTTCCTCATTTATGGTCTTCACGTGCAGGCTATTGTGTAAAATGCTTCCAAGGGAGAATAAACTACCGACCTCAAGAGATATGGCAAGGCAACATGTGACCTCTCTTGGAGGATTAGATTACGAGCGCATCCATGCATGTTTCAACGATTGCATTTTGTTTTGTGGACTACATAAGGATGCAAGAGAGTGTCCTACTTGTGGAGAGGCAAGATATAGAGCAGATCTCAAAACCTTGGACGTGCCTCATAAGGTTCTGCGATATTTTCCCATAATCCCTCGCATCCAACATATGTTCAAGTACAAATTTATTGTAGAGCTCATGTCATGGCATTCCTCCCATCGATCAACCGATGGCAAGTGGAGAACTCCTGCGGACTCTCCTGCGTGGAAGCATATTGAAGACACATGGCCAAGCTTCAAGAAAGAACCTAGGAGCTTGAGACTTGGATTGGGTATGGACGGTGTGAACCCATTTGGTCTCAAAAGCACATCTTACAGTGTATGGCCAGTGGTATTGGTGAATTACAATCTTCCACCCTCTATGGCTATTAAGAAAGGACATGTTATGCTGTCCCTTCTAATTCTAGGGAAACATAAAGTCAAAAACCCTGATGTTTATTTGGAACCTTTGATTGATGAGCTAGAGATACTTTGGAGAGGTATCGAGGTGCATGATGTGAGCAGGCCTCCCTCGTCACGAGACTTCAACTGCAAAGCAGTCTTGACGTGGACGATGCATGACTTCCCAGGCTATGGCGAGTGTTCAGGTAAGCATTGCATTTCTAATTATGAATAGGCAAAGGATGTGGCACCCTAAACCCACCTTCAATACTTAATTGCGTCTATTGTTCAGGTCTCACTACATCGGGTTACCATGCATGTCCTGTTTGTGGTCCTTCGCTAGTTGCCTCACAGGCAGACGCATTAAATAAGGTCATCTATGAGAATCACCATCGATTTCTCCCACCTGATCATTCTAGATATGTTGCCCCTTGGAATGAAGTCCTCCCACAATCACTCACCGCGGGAGATTGGATGAGAATTTGGGACGGTTCCACGACTCCTCCACCACTTGGCATGAGCCGGTAAGGGTTTGTAACTATTGGCTGGAAGTAAGGATTGACTATATTGGCTGAAAGTAAAGATTGCCTGCTAACACTTTATTTTGTTTAGACACTCCATCTTTTATCGTTTACCATATTGGTCCCACCTCAAGATCAATCACCTGCTTGATCCCATGCATATC
>NC_141621.1:31966438-31981438 GCF_047967505.1 Dipteris shenzhenensis
CTCTGGACGCTAGTTTGGGCTTAAAACAATGTCACAACTTTTGCTAGAAATATCCAAATTTAGTCATGTTTGGTATCAAAACGATCACAACACATCAAATGATCTCATTTCTCTTATTACTTTCATGAAATTCTGTATCTAGTGTTATTCTATGCATGCTAGCTCTCCTCTCAAAGCCCTTTTGGGCTGAAAATTTCACTCAGAATGGTGGGAAAAAAACATAAATTATTATGGTTAAAAAGGTGGGGGGAGGGAGAGAGAGAGAACCATAGTGCATGCATGAGAGAGGGGATAGAGAGAGATATGATAGAGTTACATATAGATGGAGATAGAGGGTCTATATGTAGGACGGACAGAGAGAGAGAGAGAGAGACAGAGAGAGTATTGGAACCTCAAGCACAACAAGACAAAGCACCCATAGATGCGCACACAGACGCGTTTACTGAACTTACATGCGCATCTATTTGCCCGTCTATTTTTGCGTCTGGAGACCCGTGTCTACCAGCGCGTCTATATATCAAACACGCACGTATAGACATGCACTTAGATGCTTAAATAGATGCACTTATAAACACGTTTATAGATGCAAAAATAGACGCTCGTCGAACAGACAGACGCATATATAGACACGTTTATAGATGCACTGATAGATGCGCTTTATTTTTTTTTTTTAATTTTACAGAATGCAAGTACAAAAAATAAGGAAGCTAAGCCACGTCATGTGGCTTCAAGTACAAAAAATAAGAGGAGTGTATATACAAGAGGCATGAAGCCAAGCAAGTGGCTTTAAGTACAAAAAAGAGTAGCTAGCACTACTTCTATGACTAATCTATGTTCTCCAAGTCCTCGCTCCCTTCCATGCTCCCTTTTGCACTCCCTTTTGCACCTCCTTCCTTGTCTTCCTCATCGTCTTGTGCATGGGCCTGTAAACAAGGGACAACATATATCAATGTATGGAAAATCAAATCTTTACTTATAATTTTGGCATTATTTAGTTACTTTTAAATACCTCGAGGGCCGCTCCAGTAGCCCGGGTATACTGCTCCTCAGTAATCAACCCGTCATCATAGAAGTGCCTCCGTGTATCTCCTCTACAATGGTGGTGGTGGTAGGCTGTCTCCACAGGATTAGGGTATCTGCCCACGATCTCAATCTACAAGACGACATACTTTGTGCCGGAGGGATTAGTACAAAGAAACAACCTCCTAATAAACTACATAAGCAATATAATTTGAGATCAATACTTACAAATTGGGCATCCCATGATTCAACACCCCCTGCTCCAAAATGCGCGCTTCCATATTCCTCCATGTGGATCCTCCGTGCCTCCATGTGCTGCAGACTGGGGTCCTCCCTCGCTGACTTCATTGCTTTCTTCCACTCACGCTTGTGAGTGGTGTGGGGTGGGCCCCTTGGTGGTTGACCTCCCTCAAGCCTGGCAAGCTCTGCTAGTGCCTGCCTCTTAAGCGAAGATCTTTTATTGCCAAGTATCGTAACAATATTTGACTTGGCCCATTTATCTGTGAACTGGCGATTGGGGGGGTTAGGATACCTAGAGCGAACAGCAGCGAGGGTCTCATCAGCCAACCACTTTGGCTGGTCTTTGAAGTGGATAAAGCAATCTATGTAATTGTTAGCAATTATAGAGCGCATGAAGGCCATGATGTCCTTCCCCCGCGCATCCGTCAAGATGCCTCCTGTCTTAGTGATGTCATAGAATATCGTACGATCACCCAAAGGCACGTCTAAATCATCTGAATCATCATCGTCCCCATAGCCACCCTCCCAAAGCACTATGCCATGCATCCTCCATCGCTCTCCCTACTACTCCGCCTGCTACTGTGTCGTGTCGAGCTCGTACGCTAGCCACTCGTAACTGGAGACTACATGGGACTACGCTGACCACTCGTAGCTGGAGAATCGAGTCTCGACGGCACAGGAGTACGTCGACGGCTCTGCGAGACAAAAGGTCCTCCTGACAGCATGGGGGAAGGGGCATAAGACGGGATGGCAGAAGGGACATAAGACGGCATGGGGGAAGGGGCATAAGACGGTATGGGGGAAGGGGCACAAGAAGGGGCATAAGACGGCTGTGCTGACTCCGCTAGGGTGATCTCAAGCAGTGTGGGGTGGTTTGGAGTCTGTAGCACTGACTCCTGGGGAGTGTTTAGGGTACCCGTCATATACCCGTATAACTCTGCAGGACTAGGAGGGTGCCCTAAAAGGTTATATAAGTCCTTCCAAATAGAATCCCGGGGATCAGGTGAGCTGGAAGCACTTCCTAGCCACATGTTGAACTGGAAAAAAGGAAAAATATCTATTACTGATGAGTTAAGAAGAAAGGGGAAGGGAAGAGAGGCTTACTGTCGGAGCACGTCTATAGACGCGTCTGATGAGCGCGTCTATTTTCGCATCTAACAGAGCATCTATAGACACGTCTGTTTGTATCTGCAAACAGGCTAGACGCGCGTTTAGATGCACCTGTAGATGCGGTTTTAGACGCGCTCTGAGATGCACATATAGACATGCTCTGACACACGTAATTTCTAAAAAGTAGAAAAGGACATTGCGCCCGACACACAAACATGACACTGATACCCAAATTATGCATTTCTTGGATACGAGAAAGTACAAATCTAAAGAGAGCAAACTTCCAAACAAGATCAACTGCAAAAGGACTTACTTGGATAGAGGTATGGAAGGTTCTTCTTCTTTTTCAAAGTTGCTTCCCCTCCTTGTTCGTCCTCCTCTCCTTTAAGCTTGGAAGTAAGTGTGGGTGCCTTCCTCTTAAGTGTAAGCTTGGAAGTAAGTATGGGAGCCTTCCTCTTAAGCATCAAAACTGTGGATCTGCTAATAAGGAAGGAAGCAAGCCGCACGAAGTATAAGTAATGTGAAGAAAAGCAAAGCGAGCATGCTCAAAGAAGGTTTAAAAGCCGCGTCTATAATCGTGTCTAATGGCGCGTCTATAGGCACGTCTAAATACACAAAGTAGACACGCCTTTAGACGCGCCTTTAAACGCGACTGTAGATGCGCTTTTAGATGCGCCTTTAGATGTGCCACAGAGTTTAAATTAAACATTTGAAGAAGAGCAAATTTGGTGGGTTGTTTGTTTGTAGGATGTCTTCATCTTCAACAAGTAGCTCCAGTGAGGATGAATCCCTCCGTATCCACCATCGCGAAATGTGGTTGGAGCAAAAAATCAAATGTTTGTGTGATTGATGTTGAGGAAACATGTATCGTGCACACAGGATTACACTCAATCATATCTCACAGTATGGAGAATGGGATGTGACCATAAACAGGGTAAGCGTTTGTAAGTTAAGTTTGATTGAGATACCTATGGGTGTTCATATGTTTGAGTTATGATCCCGTTTTAATTTGATACAGTATGCAGTGCCACACCCGCATATGTTGCCCTATGCTCGCCATGAGGAGGCGAAGCGTTGGCGATATGAGGTGGGATCTTCAGGAGGGACCATTACGGATGCATGGAGTGATGGTGATAGTAGCCCTCTGCCATTACCTCATGAAGCCATGGAGGAGGAGGTGTTTGATGATATGGTGCAGGATTTATATGTTCATCAAGGGAGGGATGATAGCATGGAGCAGGATGATCTTTTTACTACAGCATCGACTCCACTGTTTGAGGGGTGCACATTCTCTGTTCTACGTGCCTCCCTTGAGTTACTAAACTTGCAAACCATCTATGGATGGAGCAATGCAAGTTTGAATGCATTACTCAAGTAAGCTTTAAAGTCTATTTTGCAAACATGGTGAATTATGCTAGTGGGTCAATTACTCGAATGCTTTTCCTCATTTATGGTCTTCACGTGCAGGCTATTGTGTAAAATGCTTCCAAGGGAGAATAAACTACCGACCTCAAGAGATATGGCAAGGCAACATGTGACCTCTCTTGGAGGATTAGATTACGAGCGCATCCATGCATGTGTCAACGATTGCATTTTGTTTTGTGGACTACATAAGGATGCAAGAGAGTGTCCTACTTGTGGAGAGGCAAGATATAGAGCAGATCTCAAAACCTTGGACGTGCCTCATAAGGTTCTGCGACATTTTCCCATAATCCCTCGCATCCAACATATGTTCAAGTACAAATCTATTGTAGAGCTCATGTCATGGCATTCCTCCCATCGATCAACCGATGGCAAGTGGAGAACTCCTGCGGACTCTCCTGCGTGGAAGCATATTGAAGACACATGGCCAAGCTTCAAGAAAGAACCTAGGAGCTTGAGACTTGGATTGGGTATGGACGGTGTGAACCCATTTGGTCTCAAAAGCACATCTTACAGTGTATGGCCAGTGGTATTGGTGAATTACAATCTTCCACCCTCTATGGCTATTAAGAAAGGACATGTTATGCTGTCCCTTCTAATTCTAGGGAAACATAAAGTCAAAAACCCTGATGTTTATTTGGAGCCTTTGATTGATGAGCTAGAGATACTTTGGAGAGGTATCGAGGTGCATGATGTGAGCAGGCCTCCCTCGTCACGAGACTTCAACTGCAAAGCAGTCTTGACGTGGACGATGCATGACTTCCCAGGCTATGGCGAGTGTTCAGGTAAGCATTGCATTTCTAATTATGAATAGGCAAAGGATGTGGCACCCTAAACCCACCTTCAACACTTAATTGCGTCTATTGTTCAGGTCTCACTACATCGGGTTACCATGCATGTCCTGTTTGTGGTCCTTCGCTAGTTGCCTCACAGGCAGACGCATTAAATAAGGTCATCTATGAGAATCACCATCGATTTCTCCCACCTGATCATTCTAGATATGTTGCCCCTTGGAATGAAGTCCTCCCACAATCACTCACCGCGGGAGATTGGATGAGAATTTGGGACGGTTCCACGACTCCTCCACCACTTGGCATGAGCCGGTAAGGGTTTGTAACTATTGGCTGGAAGTAAAGATTGACTATATTGGCTGAAAGTAAAGATTGCCCGCTAACACTTTATTTTGTTTAGACACTCCATCTTTTATCGTTTACCATATTGGTCCCACCTCAAGATCAATCACCTGCTTGATCCCATGCATATCTTCAAGAATGTGGCATCTACCATTTGGGAGCATTTGAATGGGACACGAGATTCGGTAGGCATAAGGGAGGATCTACGTACCACAGGGAGGATGCATGAAGCTTGGCCTCAAGAGAGACCAAATGGGCATGTTTCTTTACCTCGTGCATCGTGGATGTTATCAAAGCTAGAGATGGCGACGGTGAAGCGCGCTATTACTACAATTCGTACTCCCACTGGATGCATGAGGTGTTTGAAGGGAGCCTTTACAAAGAGCAAGAAAAGATGTGTAGAGCAATTATATGGCTTGAAATCTCATGATTGGCACAAGATGCTCCAAGTAAGTATTTTATGTGCATAATATATTTTTCCTTTCAAATTTGTGAGTGAATAGTTATAAGCAACTAATCAACCACCTCCTCGTGGGTTCAGTTCATACTACCTACTAGCATTTCACGTAGTGCATCAAAGGACGTGAAAGATTGTATTTACAAGATGGGTGAGCTTGTGAGGTACTTTACATGATACAAAATATGATGCGTATCAATGCTCCATGCAAGTTTGATTGCATATTGCTAATATCCTGTACTTTTCCATTTCTAGGTATGTGAGCTCAAAGGAAATAGATCCCACCATGCTTGAGAATGCTCGAGTTATGTCAGTGGAGGCAGTTTGTTTACTGGAGGAGACATTTCCACGTTCTATTCTCACAAGCCAACTACATCTCATAGTGCATTTGGTGGATGAGATTTCTATATGCAATACTATACATGCACGATGGTTGTTCTTCCTCGAGCGCTTCATGAAGACCTTGAAGGGCTTCGTGAGACAAAATGCAAGACCCGAAGGTAGCATGGCTGAGGGTTGGTTGGTACAAGAGTCACTTGTATATATTTCTGAGTTTCTTGTTGATGTGGATAGCTCTCTCCCACGACTATGGAGAGATGATGAAGACCTAAGGATGACCTCTATTCTGCCTCAAGGGAAAGGACGCAACAAAGTAATAGACACGGAGTTGCATAATAGTATCAACCTCTTTTGCATGCTTAATAGTGATGTGATGAAAAGATGGGTGACAAGATACGAGGATGCAAAGGCAAGAAGACAAGAAGAAAGGGCCCTCTTTCGTACACACCACGGATCTCGTGTGCCATACCCTCAGTATCTAAGAGCACTTCCAAAGGATATTCATGTGGATTGGCGACTTGATGAAATGGAGAAAGCAGAGAAAGATGAGGGGATGTGTATCACAATGGAAGAATGGGAGTATGCTAGGGGATGCATGAGCACGGTCGGTATATAGAATGTTATGCATAAGTTAGGAGCTTTCAATAATTTAGATTGCTTATTTAATTGATTTTTTCTTGGTGTAGTGCACTATGTTCAATGCTATATGGTGTGAGGGTAAGCATTTTCGAACACAACGGATTGATGATAAGAGAAACACACAAGATTGCAGCGTCATTGCTAGCTTTGAGGGAGCCAATGGAGCCATGGATGATTATTGTGGCATAATCCAAGATATTCTTATGCTTGACTTTCGACGCTTCTTTGTGTATGTTTTGGATGTAAAGTGGTTTAAGAATGTGGTGGAAAGAGGCCCTAATGCAACAATCAAACGCCATGCAAGTGGCTTTGTATCTATTGACTCCACAAAGTTTTGGCAAAGTAGGAAGGACACACTAGTACTACCACAACAATGTGAACAGGTACTGTGCACACATATAAAAATACTCGCTTTTAAATATTTGATGCAAGAAAAATAACATGATTGTATTTGTGTTTGAATTAGGTTGTCTATCAACCAATGGTTGATAATAATAGATGGTGGCATGTCATACCTATCATGCCACATTCCAAAGTGATGTATAGTACATTTACTAATATGGAGTGTATGGAGGATGATCATGGCCATGGACGTGATGATGACTGTGATACGACAGAGGAGGATGATCATGAGATAGGAGATACAAATATCGAGGCCATTACCCATGAGGACGAGCCTACCATTCGAGATGTTGATTTCGATGAGCACATGAGTGGCACAAGTAGTAGTGGGTTGAATGTATTTGTAGATCTAAACAATTGTTTGGATTTTGAAGTAGATAGTTTGGCAAGGGTTGATCTCATTAAGGATGAAATTGAACCGTAGCCCCATAATTGATATTGGCAAAACTATTTTACATATTGTCTCATTCTCCTCATCTCACTTAATTCTTGTATATGTGGGCTTGCAAAAAATTATGTGCGTTGGTAATCATGGGCAATGTTTGGAAAGCAATGATGTACACCAAAATCTCACTTTCTATATTCTCTGGTTTGCGTCTATCTACGCGTCTAAATGTGCGTCTGATTCTCAGTGTAAACGCGCAAATAAATGCGCTAATACATGCACAAATAGACGCGCTAATAAACGTGATGTTAGACGGGCCCGTATTTTCTCAGTTTAAACGTGCAAGTAGACGTGTTAATATACACGCAAATAGACGAGTTGTTAGACGCGCTTTTAGATGCGCCCGTAATTCCTCTACTAAAGCAATGCCTATAGACGTGCCCAAGTGTGTCTATAGTTGCTTTGTGTTGTTGTGAAGTGGATGAAATTGGGAAGCTGCAAAAAAGAAATATAGGGCATTTGTGCTTACAAATTGTGTACCATATAAGCTTATTGAGGATGTGTGTGTGTGTGTGTGAGTGTGTGTGAGTGTGTGTGTGTGTGTGTGTGTGTGTGTGTGTGTGTGTGTGTGTGTGTGTGAGAGAGAGAGAATAGTGTGTGCATGAGAGAGGGGGTAGAGAGAGATGTGACAGAGTTAGACATAGACGGAGATAGAGGGTTGCAATGATTACAAGGAGGATGAAGAGAGAAAAGAGACAAAAATAATATTTTGTGTGTGTGTGTGTGTGCGTGAGAGAGAGAGAGAGAGAGAGAGAAAACAGTGCATGCATGAGAGAGGGGGTAGAGAGATGTGACAGAGTTAGACATAGATGGAGATAGAGGGTTGCAATGAGGACAAGGAGGACGAAGAGAGAAAAGAGATACAAAGAATTATGTGTGTGTGTGTGTGTGTGTGTGTGTGTGTGTGTGTGTGTGTGTGTTTGTGTGTGTGTGTGTGTGTGTGTGTGTGTGTGTGTGTGTGTGTGTGTGTGTGTGTGTGTGTGTGTGGAGAGAGAGAGAGAGAGAGAGAGAGAGAGAGAGAAAGTGGTATTCTATTCTTTTTCTATTTAAGTGTGCAAGTACTTGTATCCATATATTTCACCCACCCAACATATTGCCCTATTCTATTAGTTTATATGTTGGGATCTATTCCTCAATCCCTCATTTGTGGTAGAAGCCTTGCACAGAAACCTAGGGACTTTGAGAGAGAGCATCTTGTACAGGGGAGAGTGCCTTCTACAAAATGTGCACTCAACCCAAGCTCAAGCACATGGCAAAAGATCGTCAATAGTAAGGGTATGGATGACATGACGGATGTGATTTCAAGATTTGCATCACATGTACATGTGATGTTTGAGTCCAAAAGCAATGATCTTGGAGTTACAATGTACACCCTTGTATGATGGTTCTTTGATATCAAAACTACAAGCTTGCCTCTTGGTCCTAAATTATCAAGTAGCATATGGTTGGTCAGACACTATTGCCTCCTCTTTATTGAGGTAACTGCATTTACATCGATTGACGTTTGGATCGTATTTTAACATTTATTCATATCATGTTTTAATATTTTAGGCATATATGAGTTGCAATACGTTTCTGTTGCATCCACCAAATACCATGCTTATATCAAGTTAAAAAAATAGATGTTGACAAATGTGGGGATGGATTATAATACTATTGATGGTTGTCCAAATAATTGTATTCTCTTACATCATGGACATGAGAAGAAGGTTAGTTGTCCAAAGTGTCATGCACTTTGTTATAGACTGGAATTTTAAGGTGAGAAAATCCCAATAAAGGCCTTGAGACACTTTTCAATCATTGTGAGAATACAACATATATTTAGGTAAAAGTCCATAGCAGGAGATAGCAGAGTTGATGACATGGCATGCTACACATCATTTCCACGAATGATATCTTGAGGGTTCCTCTAGATTGTGCTACTTGGAAGCGCAGCCAGAGGGGGCCAGAGGATTACTAGAAGGCGAGTGACAAAAAGTGAGCGAGCCGAAAAAAGCGAGCAATAAAAAACAATAAAAGATTTATAAATCCCCCATTTGTGGGGGTTAAAGGTCACTGTGCCTTTACTCCAATTATGTACAATACTCAAACACATATATAAATGAATGAAAAAGAAGATTAGGGTGTTCTTCACCCACCGAAACTTGTGTGGCTCTCTATCTCTCTCTCTCCCTCTTCCGTTCTTGCTTCCGTTGAGACCACTCTCAATTGGTATCAAAGCCCGGGTGATCTAGCTGAGTGTGCGTGAATGCTTGGAAGCTCAGCAGCTCTGTGGGAAGCTTTGTGGGTGACTTTACTTGCATCCGAGTGTGCAGAGACCTTGGAGGAACCTTTGGAAAAGTCACTTTGGTTCTGCGAAGTGGTTTTGAGAGCCTGTTAAGTGTTTTCAAAGAAAAAGTAGTTTTTTGAGCTTTTCCCTGTTCCCATTTATGACAGAGACTCTTTATTGACTTGTAGAGGCAACTATTGCTTGCTTTTGGTGTCCACTTCACTTCAGGAGTTTGAAAACACCTTCATTCTTGAATCTGGGATCATTTCATTGGATTTTTGACTCACTGTGTTAGTTTTTGCGTTTTTTTGCCCGGGTGTTGGAACTCAAGTTTGGAGCAACCATTTGCAAATCTGTTAGTTCCGGTGGACTCAAGAGATCCTAAAACTTGTATGTTGCTCGTCATTCACACTCTGGTGGAGTTTACAAACAGCTCTATTTCCAAAAACATTTTTCAGTTCCGTGTGTTGGACCCAGTGATTGAGACCACAGTTTCCAAAACCGTCTATCCCATTACATTCTGGGCACCCAAAAACCCCTACCTAACAGTTCTTGCACGATCTCGGTGAAGTATTTTCAGAGTTATAGATCTCTGTGTATTTTCAGAGCTACATTACTGTGCAAACCATAAAGGATATCTCCTTCAGAGATGAGCTACTTTGTGAGTATGAATACTATTATGGAATTGTTAATGATTATGTTAAACGATGTGGTGCAAAATTGGCTATGTGTCAATGGTTTTGATTATATTTAGTACAAGAAAGCAATTTAAAAAAAGGTTTTTATCAAGACCATGTCTCTGAGTTTCATGAGCTCTATTGTGATGGAGAGTTTCATGAGCTCTATTGTGATGAAACGGTGTTTTTGAACACCACATTTATATGATGGATGTCAAAGCTCTACCATTATCCTATTGCATATGTCAATACTACAATTTATCAACATAGAAACATATGCATTTGACATTAATTTGATACATCTAATATACCAAATAAAAATTGACAGTTGTTGAAAGCTTAATTTTGTTTTTGAAGACCACATTTATATGATGGATGTCAAAGATCTATAACAATCCTATTGCATATATCAATACTGCAATTTAATTTACTCCAATGAATCTTCCTAATGCAACATCTATAAATTGGCTTTTGTTTGTGGTTTCGATGCATACGCTCGGGGGGGTCACTCATCATATGTAACCCTATCACGTGAGTTCAACAGAAGGATTTTTTTTATTTCTAAAATTTACAGAAATAAATATACATAAGGGACTATTTAAAATAGTTTTGGAAAAAATTTACAGATTTGTATAGAAAAGGGGTACATTTTATTCATGAAATTTTTTACAGATAAGGGACTTTTAATATAGGCCTTGAACGCACGTGATATAGAGGGTTTATACATAGTGACCCCCCCGAGTGCATACGAAACAACAAACATCTTTCTTTCACTAGCAAATCAAAAATGTTTTGGCCATGGAGCCATGTTCACATCTATTAAGGCCTTTTGCTTGGGTTTCTAGGAATTGGGAAAGTATTGTGCATGGTCTAGTCTCCCCCAAAATAATTGAAACTTGGGTCCTCAATGGAGCTAATGTTTCAATAGAAAACATCAAATTTTACCTTTGAAGTGACTATATTTTATTTCATGGGAATTGGGATTTTTCCAAATTCTCTAATATAGTGTTAAAACCATCCTTTTTGAACACTATCTGTGATATATATTCCAAAATATTTCATATATAAAATTGGAGCATCACATTCTCACAGGTACATGGTTTTGATTATCAGGATACTTTTGCTCCCATAGCTTGACTAACCACAATTGGCAGTGTTTTGGCTTTAGTTGCCCAGGGAAGTTGGCCCGTGTATCAGATGGATGTAAAATCTGCCTTTCTGAATGGAGATCTCAAGGAGGAGATATACGTGGAACAACCACTAGGTTTTGTGGTCCCCAGTTTAGAAGGTAAAGTCTATAAACTGAAGAAGGCACTTTACGGGCTAAAACAGGCCCCACGAGCGTGGTACCAGCGAATTGATGCCTACTTTTTGCAAAACGGGTTTAGGAGGAGCCCATCTGATGCAAATTTGTATATCTTTAGAGAAGGAAGCAGGTGTATGATCGTGGTCCTTTATGTGGACGACCTTGTCATAATAGGGAACCATGAAGAAAAGACCTCGCAGACGAAGCATTTGCTAGGAAGAGAGTTTGAAATGACAGACCTCGGACTGATGCATTTCTGTTTGGGGATTGAGGTTTGGCAAGAGCCAAAACAGATCTTCATTTCATAGCTGAAGTATGCTGGAGAGATACTGAAGGCATTTGGCATGGCTGAGTGCAAGACAGTTGGTACCCCTATGGAGGTTGACGTGAAGCTCTCAAACGAGGATTCATCACCACTGGTGGACAAAGCGAAGTACAAAAGACTTGTGGGTAGTTTGATTTACCTATGCAACAGACGACCGGACATCAGCTTTGTGACTAGTGTACTAAGCAGGTTTTCAAGCCCGAGAGAACCATTGTGGAGGGCAGGGATGCGGGTGTTGAAATACATCAAAGGCACACTTTATTATGGCATCACCTATACCAAGGGCAACATCTTGCCCAAATTTCATGACTCGGATTGGGCAGGAAACATGGACAACAGGAGATCAGTGATAGGTTACTGTTTCTCACTTGGATCTGGAGTTGTGTCATGGGTCAACAAGAAGCAACCCACAGTTGCTCTTTCTTCTATCGAGGCTGAGTACAAATCTGCATGCTTTGCTTCTTGTGAAGCAGTGTGGTTGAGGAGGATTTTGGGGGACATGGGTGTAGTGCAGAACAAGCCTATGCAGTTATCATGTGACAATCAAAGTTGCATGGTGATTGCAAAGAACCCTGTGTTCCACGCTCGCACAAAACACGTTGAGATTCAATATCACTTTGTACACGAGCTCATCATGGATGGAGAGGTCAACTTGGTGTACTGTCTGACTACAAAGAATGCTGCAGACATCTTCATGAAGTCTCTTGGAAGAGACTTGCTGGAGAGGCATCTTCATCGACTTGCGGTGAGGGGGGGTGTTAGATATCAATGCTCCATTCTCATGTAAGTATGCGGGAACCAGCTAACTCTACTTGTAAGCTGCCCATATGAGGAGAAGGCATTTGAGTAGCTCGGTTATCCGGTAGGTCCTAGTTTGGACACCAAATGGGGGCCATGTCTGGCCTGATAGCTGGACGGAGTTGCACACTGCCAACTAGGCTACATGCAAGTCCAGGAAGGCACCCCTTGACTTACCGCACTGAGGGTAGACAGAGCATTTCTCGGGGCAGCCCACTCTTGGGTTACGGGGCCCGTTTGGAGTCCCAGATGATCCCGGATGGCTATGGGCTGAACGGAGCCCATAGGGTAGTTGCTCTATTTTGCGCACCAGTTCTATCGTTTGGTCGGTGGCCTATTTCGGGACTAACCCCCAGTCAGCCGGTTTGGGCAGACTAGGTTGGTCATGCTTTATTGGATCTTATTCACACTGATATATGTGGACCTTTTCCTCCATCCAAGTCTTTCTACAGGTATTTCATCACTTTCATTGACGATTGGTCAAGATATACAACTGCATTTCTCTTACGACATAAGTCAGAGGCCTTATCAGTATTCAAGCAATATAAAACTGCTGCAGAACTTCATACTGGTTTTCGGATCAAGACCCTGCATAGTGACAATGGTGGAGAATATATTTCTAATCTTATTAATGATTATTGCATTGAGTGTGGCATTCATCGTGAATATACTGTTCCATACTCTCCTCAACAAAATGCTCATGCAGAGCATGAGAATCGCACTTCTCTTGATGCTATGCGATGTATGCTCCTTCATTCTGGATTATCTCGAAGCTTTTGGGCAGAAGCACTTCTGACAGCCATCTTTGTGCAAAATCATCTTCCTACAACTGCACCTTCTGGTCAGATACCAATCATAGCTTGGACAAGGGAGACTCCTTCTGTATCACATTTTTGAACTTTTGGTTGCATTGCTTATATTCATGTAGCAAAAGAGACACAGAAAAAGCTAGATCTTCATGGCAAAAAGGTCATATTCATTGGATATTCTCCTAATTCTAAAGGTTATAAATTCTATGATCCCTGTTCTAAGAAGGTGATAATCAATCATGATGCCATATTCAATGAGCAGTTAATGGGAGTGGCATGGTCTACCGAGGATGCAGAGGACACTGAGTCCTTACTTTTTGCCTTTCCTTTTCTATTTGATACTGATTCCACTTCTAATGTCATTACTACTCGTTCATTTGATGGCATCACTGCTACTCCATCTGCAGAGCAATGTGTTGACAATTTTGATTTGGATCCTACACATACACATGCCTCTGATGATAGTGTTGATATTTATGTTGATCTGCCTATTGATTTTGAACATGGTTCTACTCATGATTGTGTTGATGACTTTGAAATCATTGATCATGCAATGGTTGCTCATGAAGACCCTACTACTTATATAGAAGCTATCTCTTTTGCACAAAACAGTCAATGGCAAGAGGCAATGGAAGCTGAATATGATTCTTTGATTTCTAAAGATACATGGGTTCTTATTGAACTACCTCCTGGTCGCACTCCTATCAAATGTAAGTGGGTTTTAAATAAAACCAAAACTAAAGCTGATAGTTCTTTTGACAAGTTCAAAGCTCTCGTCTAGTTGCAAAAGGATACTCACAAATTGCTGGAGTTGATTATCATGATACTTTTTCACCCTTGTTTGTAGCACAAGTATTTGGGTACTCTTGGCTTTTGCTACTCAATTTGATTTGGAGATTCATCAAATGGATGTGAAAACTCCTTTCTTAATGGAGATCTTAAAGAGAAGATTTATATGGAGCAACCAGAAGGGTTCATATTTCCCAGTCAGGACCATCTTGTTTGTTGCCTTCATCATGCTCTTTATGGTCTAAATCAAGCTTCCCATTCATGGTACATGAAAATTGATCAATTTCTAACATCTCAAGGTTTCAACTCTTGTTTCTCTGACCCCAACTTATATGCCAAACATAATGGTGCTCTTTTTTTCATTCTTGCTCTTAATGTGGATGACACCATACTTGTTTCCAACAATCTCGATTTCTTGCAACATGTCAAGAAAATCTTATCCTCAGCATTTGATATGGTTGATCTTGGTGACATTCATTCATGTCTTGGTATTCAAGTTCAGCGATTTCATCACAAGGGAATTTTGCTACTTCGACAAACAAAATTCATTCAAGATGCAGTTCAAAAGTTTGGCTTGACAAATGCTCACTCTGTGACCACTCCTTGTCTTGTGAGCTTTGTCAAAAATACTTGATTGACTCATGATGTTGAGGTTTCACATCAACCCTATGCCAATCTTGTTGGTTGCCTATAGTTTATCAGTTTGAACACTCGACTAGATATTCTTTTTACTGCCAATTTTCTAGGTCAATATCTGGCTGCTCCCTCAATGCAACATTGGTCTGCAACAAAACGTGTTCTAAAGTTTTTAAAAGGCACT
>NC_141621.1:33661438-33664868 GCF_047967505.1 Dipteris shenzhenensis
TTTAGAAGGGCTATGAATTTACCCGTGTTTGACGACGAAGGTCTGGGGGTCCCTAGGTTGTCCTCTCCAGTTGCGGGTAGCTTTGGAGAGAGGTTGGGTTCTAGACCCCCCAACTGAGGTTCGGAGGGTATCCGAATCTCCCCAAGAGCTAGAACTCCCTAGTTGAGGTAGAGGTCCCTTGGGAACCAAGAGCTAGATCTCCCTGGTGAGGTAAGAGGTCCCTTGGAAGGATAAGAGAAGATGTCTCCTTGAGCAAGGATCGAGGTCCCTTATCATACTTGATGGCCGGGTAGGCATCAGATGAGGTTTTGAACGGCTGAAGCCGGAATGTTTTTTCCAAATGAATTGTTATTGAAGTAATGTTTATTGAAGTGTAGGGTTGTTTTGTTAAGAACTGTCTTCTCTTGTTTTCTCTTGAATGAAGGGCTGTCTAAACCAACACTGTGTCAGAAATAATTAAGGAATCTGTATATCTATGTCGAACATTGTGGTAGTAATTAGGTAACAGAAAAATTGGATCTCAAGAGGAAAGTGGGAGGGCAGTGGCCCTGACGGTCCTGTTCTATGGCTGGGTGGACCCGATTAGTCGGGTAACTTTCCAAAGACTAAGGCCAGACTGCGTATAGATTAAGGTCCCACATCTTAGGTGAACGCATGATGGCTGTGCCTCTGAAATCTATGGGGAAAAAAGCATCATGTCCATGAACCAAGGATGGTTAGACAACTCCCCGATCAACGACTCTGAGATCGTTTCAGCGACGGTGCATTGGAACGGCGAGGGAAAACCTGTTGAACGTCTGTGTGCGTCCCGACCAAGTGGTTGAATCACCCTTAGCACTCCTATTCCGGCATATCACCGGTAGTTGAGTCGTGGGAAATGGAGTCCTTAGGCTTTTGACTGCGAAGTAGAACTAGGCTACGACGTCGGTGGTTCAATTCCTTGTTTCCAGTCGGGAGTGTGGATGTCGTCCATTGGAACAACCTGATAGCCTGGAGACTACTGGGCTTAGCTTTGCCCAGGCAAGGCGGCCCGACGGCCCTCGGTCGACGGAGGCTAGAGGCGGTACGTCACACGTTAGCACTTTTCAAGGTTTATGTTTTGCATGTTGCATGAGAAAAATGAAGGGATCAAAGAGTTTTGATGCTCTTCAATCTTGGCTTTATTCAAAAGCTTGTTTAAAACAAGCTTACTCTGCAAATTCGAACTCAAGATTGAAAAGATACGATATACACTAGAATAAAAAAGTGTGCTCAAAAAGGGTATGAGGAACCAATGATTTCCCTAAATGGAAAACTCAAGCTTCATGTGCACAACCATGTTGACCAAGAAGAATTTAATGTAGCTTCTTTGTTGCAAGGGAGATTTCAGGTTGGATGCACTATGATTTTGCATAAAAATTTTAGCACCTCTAACTTAAAGGGGAGACATGATTCTTGATTTGTTTTCTAAAGTATCAACATATGCAACTAGGTACAAAAATGTTCTAAGGTCATTGAGATATTACAAGGATTTCCATGACATTACACGGGCCCAATGAGCACCGTAAGGCCATCGATCGAGAGACTTGTGTGCTAATTGGCTTAATGTCAAAAAGGTAAATGGGAAAGGTATTCAATGTGATTTGTTGTCTCCATTGACATATCACTAAGAACATATCCATAGTGATCCCTAAAAGCTTAGAACACAACATGAGTAGTCTACATGTCATGACTAATGGAGCTTTATGTGTATGATTGATTCTCATTACAATTAGGATCATTATAAGATGTGACATGATGAATAAGGTTCATATACATTGGTCTGCTAGAGAAAGTAATGCATATCAAGAGCTCACACAAAGGCTTAAGTCATTAGACCTTAAGGCTCGAGCCTTTATGAGCATATTGTGTTCCATGTGGTGAAAGCATAAGGATGGTTCCTTCATTATTAGAAGGAGAACCTACTAATTAGAATGATCATAAATTACATGTTCAAATGCATAATTTATGCTTCTATCCACACTTTTCAGACAAGAAAATAGGTAAGATTACTTTATTATTTTGCACTTTAACTTTTATATGTTTCCTTCCATCATTGCAAGGAAACAAAGTGATGCATGCATTTGTTAGATTACCAGGAGTAAATGGTTCTCTATAGCATATAGTCATGAAAGTACAATCATGTTTCATAAGTGTACTCATTATAGAGATTTTTATAAGTCCAAACTAGCTCTAGCAAGTGCTAACATCCATGGGTTTTTCTCACTTCAAAGATAGATTTTTATCCATGGCTTAGGACCTTGGATAATAGGAAATCTATAATGCGAGAAAGACTTGAATGAATCACATATTTTTTTAACCATATGAAGGGCACATGGAATTCAAGCCATAACAAGAAATAGAATTTTCTTTCTATTGGCCCGACATGCAATGGTGAAAAGAACCCATACTCTATGAGAGAGGATGTCAAAATTTCTCGAACATAAATCCAAGGATAACAAGTCTATTTGAACAAAGACTATTATAGAAATTGGGAACAAATAACAATTTTGCTTGTATCTATCACCTCTAAAATGATGGACCTAGCAAAATTATAAATGAAGTGATTCAATGGGTTCCGGAAGGTATCCGGAAGGGCCCAAGAACGAAGAATCCCCAGTTTCAATCCTTGGAGGAGCTGTGGGACGAATACGATCGGATGGTGGCAACCTCAGGTTCCTCCACTCCATCAGAATACAAGGATGATTCAAGCTCTTCAAGACAACAAAATTATTCTCCGACAAAGGTTGCTTCTACAGGGGAGGACGATGAGCCTCCGCCTCTTATTCGAAGACCTCGCTCAATGGGACTGCCTCAACCTGAAGAGCAGCAACATTGTGAAGAGAAGGTCAACTCTCTAGAGATTCTATCTGAACATGAAGAACAAGCAAAATCTGCAGAACAAGAAGCTGCCTTTGTACAAGCAGTATTAATTGAAGACACGCCGCCACAGCCACATTCCCCAGTAACCCCACCGCCACCACCACCCACAGAGATGGAGACCTGTGGCATACAAGAAACTACACACACATCAAGCGTGCCTGACTGGGAGGACATGCAATCCTTTGAAGACCAGATACACTCCCTCACCAGTCAGATGCACGAAGTGGCTAAGAGAAAGCTCCAAAACCTCAGTGAGCTACAGCAACAACTTGTTTTATGCCATGAACAGATAGCTCAACTACAATCAATAAACCTCAAAAAAGAACAGGAGCTTCACGCTGCCTTGGCTATGCAACGGGACTAGAAAGAATAAGTCGACACTCTCAATGAGATTGTCGCAGCTTTGTCAAGCCAGGTAGAAGACCTTCACGATAAAATTCAAGTCTGTGAAGCAGAAGCAGAAATGAAAGATGCTGAGATCACTGCTCAGAAAAAAATGATTGAGAAGATCAAAGCTACACCCAGAACT
>NC_141621.1:33667468-33727468 GCF_047967505.1 Dipteris shenzhenensis
TGAAATATTTAAAGAGGCTGAGGCGTCAGGAACACCCTGGTACGGGCTACAAAACCTCTCCTACAACTTAAGCCAACAGCCACCAAATAACATTTTGTACGGCTTTTTTGCGCGCATAATGTTTTTGCCTTCATACTATATGAGCACTTTTGACGAGGCATTTTACACAGACTTTTTGGGCCGGAAGTAGCTGATTTAAGTGCTCGCTATGTAGCATATAGCGCAATGCAAAGAATAAATCCTTTTGTCATCAACCTCACCACCCCGGAGACAGTCCAAAGAAGTCAAACATGGCGTGCTGGCATGGAGCAAATCATCGACGACAATCCTTAGATGCTCATGTCGGGACAACATGAACTAGGAGGGGGGGAGTGTTGACGAAGGTCAACGAAAGTCAACGACGAAAGACGGGAGCACAATTTTTGAAGTCGACCAACAATGGAGCGGAGTCCCCGTTTTAGTTTAATTTTCTTCATTTTATGTAATTTCTAAGTAGCATTGCGGAATGGGGGACACGAGCTTCCCGCTTGTAACGTCAAAATGACATTTTGCCCCTTGTACATAAGAGAACCTTGCCCTAGGTATAAAAGGGTTGTAAAAATACATTTTTCATTAACAAAGATTCAAGTTTAAGTGAGCGTGTGTTTTCTCTTGCTTCTCTGTACTTTCTTCTCGCACTCACACCGCACCGCGCACTTTGCACATTGAAGAACCGAGACCATCAGCGGATAGCTCTCGCCAAGAGCTACCTGCCGATCGCCAAGAGCTACCTGCCGATCCCAATCGCGCACGCATTGCGAACATTCCGAACTACCTTATCCATAACCTTCCGGGTAAGTTTTCTTGCAAACCGTGTGTCTAAATGCGATTCCGTTTAGTGCAATAGATTCCCGGTAGAAGGAGCTACAAGGTGGGCTCAACCGAAGTCAGATTTGCAGACCTGTAATTTTTTGTAGAACAGAAAATCGTGATTTTCACCCTGGCTCTGTTTTGAGTTAGAGTGTTAGAAAGTGATTTTCTTCGTCTATAGAATGTTCGGGCCAAGTTTGGTATTGGTTGGAGTGGTAGTTTAGTTGTTTTGCTTGTTTAAAGTTGGATTGAGTGTTTCAAGAGAGTGACGGAAAGGTATCAAGTTTAGGCAAACCTTATGTTCAGACAAGAGCTTGACAACCTCTTGGCGTGCCTCCATGCCTTAGTCGGGTCATTCCTCCCTAGTATTGACATAGTTTGGTTTAACCATAATCATTCGTCGTGATAGGTGGAATCCTCATTTACATATCCTAGGAAGAAACCGGGAATGTATTGAAAAAGCGGAAAAGCACTTGCCATCGGTGCTATACCATTGATCTCCTCTTCTGTCAGGGGTCGATATCCTCCCAAATCCTCCATGGGATACTTTGGCATTAAGTCTTTGAGGTGCATGTCATGTTCCAGATTTAATAAAGGGAGTGGGAGTGTCGAATTCCTGTGTGCCTCATATAGCTCTTCTACCTTTTTGAACCTTGCACTAGCTGTTTCGATGATCTTGAGCTCCCATAGTAAATCTTCTTTTCTCTTTGGATCGGCTTTGACTTCAATTGCTTGCTTGAGATTGTTGAGGAGGCCTTGTGATTGCACTTGTGGTGGCCTTTGTTCCTCTTCTTGCTGTACAGATGTGTCTTGTATATATTCTATCTCTGCAGTAGCAGGAAAGAAATCTACTTGTGTTCCTTGATTTGATTGTACTCCTATTGCATAACATCTTCCCATTGCTTCTACCCTAGAAAATCTTTTACTTAAAAACTTGTAGGCGGTTGCATGCTAGGAATATCCACCATAAATGGAAGGTTTGCTTACAATGTTGTATGATGTTCCTTTATAGCTTAGATCTTCTCGATGAATTGGATTTACAGATTGAAGCTCCTCATTTTTATTAACAACCCTCAACGTTTACAAAAGCCACCTAGATTTCTTGAGATCTTATATCGATTTATATTAGAGTTTTGTATTTAATCAAATCATTAAATTGTTTTGGATTTAATAATTAGCTTTAAGGTAACTATGCTCAAACCATGGCTCTATTATTGAGTGGTTACCCATTGGTCAATGGTATATTTGTGCACAGTCTTTCATGGTGCTCATATAATCTAGTAAAATAGAAAGTGCCCTATATTTATTAGACAATGATACAAAAAATAAAAGCATGTTGCCATCAAATTATATTCAAGCCAAATTTACATGAAAATTTATGTAGTGGAGATTCCAATATCTGAAGAAGTTCTTACCAATATTAAGTACTAATAGGTAACATGTTTATTGTTCATGTTTCTTACAATGCCTACAATGTTTATATATGAAGCTACATTGAACTCCATTTGAATAAGGGTTCTTTTTTGTCATTGCACTCACTAAATCCACTCTACAAGTTTTGTTTATTGAGATTAGAATTGTACTAACTCTCCTTATCTTTATGACTAGACTCCATATGTAGGCAACATACATATGCATCCTTTCATGTTGTAAAGAAAATATAGCAAAGTAAGAGTAAAATTCCATCTCCGATAGATAGACAAATGTTTAGATTTCAATAGCCATATTTACTTGTGTTGATGCAATCCATGAACAATCATGATATTAGTTTTTCATCTAGAATGTGGAGCAATGAAATATAGTGATTGGTAGGAAATGCAATGGTAGATAATAGCAAGGACATTCAAAGACATTGGCTCATTCACTTGAGTTTCTTCTGGAATAGCTACTGGTGCGGGTGAGTGCACTTCTTGAATTGTGGAGACAGCCTGAACCATCTCTTTGCTCTTCAATTGGCACTAGAGGTCTTCTTTAAATCTATTTGTTTCTTTAAATCTTCATTCCCACTTTTTAATTGCTTCACCTCCACTAAATTTGAAGTAGTTGTTGGTTGTGGTGAGAAGGGGCTTGCAAGAAACTTTTGCAATTGAGATTGGGTGTGTGTCATGCCCTCAAGTGACAATTGATGGACCAACTTCAAAGCTTCTTGTTCCTGTTGAATCATCAGCTTCTCACTTAGTGTTGTCTCCACTTTTCTTTGCAATTCCATGCTTCTTTTATGCCAATCTTCTGACTTCGCAGTCACCTATTGATAGGCAATATGTAGCTCTTTTAATGCCCTTTCTTGTATTGTTGACGTAGAGCGCAATATCTCTAGCTCTATCTTCACAACCTGCAACTCTTCTTCTGCAAGATTCTTTTCTTTTTGTCTACTCTCATATTCTTTTGTCATGTGAGATAGATATTCTTGCATGGCTTCATTCCAAAGTTGGATGTTGAACTTAACCGATGAGCTCAATGAAGCTGCCACAGCTAAATTCTTTGCTTGTTGTGGCTCTTGCATTGGCATATTATTAGGCGTTAGCAGACCGCCGCGACGGATGTCTATAGCATAGCTCTCATGCGCTAACATAATGTCAACACAAGGGAAGCAACCCGACTAGTGCGTGGAAGCTACGTGAGTTTACAAGGCTCACAGCACTCGCTCACAAATCAAAGAAATCAAGCTACTCTACACACACACATGTACGCACACACACTCTAATCAAGAAGGACATGTCCATCACATAGACTCATGTAATGCATACAAAGGATTAAAGAGGGATCAATGAGTTCTCTTAATGACTAACTGCAATCAAAGGGAGCTTTAATGGAAGCTCAAACACACACACACACACAAAGACAGACACTCCCTCTTCAATGTAGTGTAAATCTAAGCTACCAACACCTAAAGAAACTTAAGCCAACACCAATGAAGTAATTAAACACACTTAAACTCATTTGTGCAAGGATTAATTACACATTAACACTCTCTTTAACCTAGAGCACACAAACACACATCTACTCAAAACATCACCAAAAGCATTGAATAGAAGCTTGAAACATGGACAATAGAGGAGGCATAAACCAACCTTAGCATTAGAATTGAAGGAAATTACACGATGCATGCGTAGGAAGCCTTCTTGCTTCTCTTTGATAGAGCTCTCTTAATCACACGCTTGTTGAGCTAAGAGGATTCTAGCTAAAAATGCCCTTTCCACACACTTTTATCATTTGGGCGCCCAATGGGTTCACATTGAGCCCAAAATTTGGCATTTTAACTCATGGGTCAGCTCTATCACACATTTACATCACGGGCTTAACCATTACACAGCTTTTCTATTTGATTTACATGGGATTTTTACAATGTGGGCTCAATGTCGGCTTTGGGATTTAAAATAATACAATGTGGGTTACGGGAAAATTTAAAAATAATTTCCGAATTGAATGCCGATTTCTCGCACTTTATTCCTGTTTGACTTCCACATCTTTCGCATCTTCATTCCTTTTGTCCTGTCTTCATCCGTAACTTTATCCATAGCCGTAACTGCGTCTTTAAATGTGGTCATAGCCGTTGCCCCGCAACACTCCCCCACACCTATTTCAATGTCCGTCCCTGGACATTGGTCAAGGGATCTTGGCATTGCTGCTTCAGTGTGCATCCCCTCAATGGAAGGTGGTTGCCTGTTATTTCTGATAACAAAAAGAAAAAAGAAAAGTAAAAGAAAACTAGTGCGTGGCACCTGATTTAGCCGAGGGGAAAAAACCCTGAGGGAAAAAGGTACCCTGGCTTGTAGCTCTTATTGTTTATGTACATGTTGCTCGATACTTTTGTAGATAGCCTTCATGCTGGAATGTGCCTGGGTGGAAGCAAGTAAAAGTGCTTAATGCATGTGTCCAAGGATGTGACACCCTAGGATGCATTCACATATTATGCAATAAAAGCAGTATGTTGTGTAAGAGAAGAGCTATGATGGGTGCTTTTAAAAGTAAGCGTAGCACATGAAGCACTTGGAAATGCTCCAATAGCTACCAATACTTCCAAAAGGGCTTTTGAGGATGAGGTTTTCCACTCTCCTTACTGTGCACAAGTGCGTGAGGATTAATCCACCACTTCACCAACATTTAATTAACTTAGACTTCGACTCTTATGCTCATCTCATCCGGCATGAGCGACACACTTAATAGCTCAACTCTCCAGCTTGAGCATAGCTTGCATTCCAAATGATGAAAAAGAAATAAATTTAAGCGCATGCAAACTATAACACAGAGTAGATAGGACTTGAAGCACTCGGACTGACGCCTTGCTCATTTGATGGCTTGGCTGCCTGACTCTTGACTCTTATGCTTGCCAACACATTTTGGCTGGTGGCATCTTGACTGTTTTGTTGTGTCTAGAAGTACACAAATATAGCTTTATTACTTTGAGCTCTTCTGGCAGATTGACTTGATTTGAGTTCTGAAGATCAATTCTGTAATGTCTTAGCGGAGTGGAACATGCTGAGAATGTCAGCCCTTCATTTTCCTGCTTTTTTATTAGACACATGTGCTTAATAACTATTGCTGTTTTGGACCTAGTGACCATACAAGCCTGTAGCCCTTGCTTTGCAGACTCTAACCATATACTTTGTTTGGCTCTGGCATCACTTTTGTGCTAGATTATGTCAAGTCTTTGTTAGCTAAGTTTCTGTGTATCCTTCTAAGATTTTGTGGTCTTTTTGAAGCACCTGATGTGATATTTATAGCACACTGTGTATGGAAGTGATGAGTCCAAGATGTTTGTAAGAGATGGGATTTCTCAGAGCACATATCTATTAGACACGCGTGTCTAACATTAGACACGCGTATCTAATGCTGACAAGCCCTTTCTGATATGCAATGGCATGTGTTATACCCCCTTTTTGCTGAGTGTTTTCCTATGCTTGGTTCACCAGTGGTGTATTGTGATGAGGTGTGAGTGCACTGTTTATGTCAGATTTTGAACACTTATCAGAATACAAGTTGTTTGTGTAGTGATTTGGTGTCTGAAAATAGCTTGTAAGTCCATGGAATGACTGTTGATGATGTTGACTTTGCGCTTGAGCAGTTTGGGTGGCAGATTGATGCAAAATCATTAGACATGCATGTCCAACATTAGACACGCATGTCTAATGCACTGTTGGACAAATGCTTCCAATCTCTTCTTTATGCCTTGCCTCTGTCTTGTGTGGCCTAAATTTGCCAGATATTTGCAGTACTAGGCAAGAACTTTGCCCTTCTTTGGTTCATGTTGACCCGTGATCGTTATGTTGAGTGTTCTTCTCCCCTCCACCTAGCCTAAGTCACTTGTTGTGTTGCTTGTTAAATCCTATATGTGCATGGGTGGTTAAAGAGGTGTCTAATGCATGGCCTTGTAACATGGCCCTACTATGCTTGAAGTACAATGCATGGGTAAAAAATATGCGGTGCAAGTACAATGGGTCTTGGAGCAATTTGGTCCAAGGGCTTCTGCGGTCGAGGCTTGTGCACTCACCTCACAATTTTTCTACTTTTTCTTACCTTTCTTAATACACTTGAAGGACCAAAGAGCAGGATTTGCAGTTGTAAAGCTCTTTCCTTGATTGTCCTTCGATATGGTTCATCACTCGTTCTTGGCTCCTCGTGATCGTCTTTTATTTGAGCCTTTGCTTCAATGGTTTGCTATAGGATTTTCTCTTTGTTGGTAGCAATCTTCACCACTGACTCTTTCTTCTTCCATGCTGTATTCTTCACACCATATTGTCTTTGTTGTTGGTGCTGGAGCCCATGTCTTTATCTTTTTCTTCTTGGGCTTTTTGTTTCTTTGGCTGCCACACTTGTCATATTGTCTTCGTTGATGGGTCATGTGTGGTCTTGGGTCGAGGTTTTCTTTTTGCTTGTACTCTCTTTAACTCTGTTGGCTTTGGGACCCATATGTAGGTTTCCCCTTCGTAGTAACCTTGAGCTTCAAAAGTACTATTTTTGACCCACTGGTGTCTTGATACCCTTTGTCTTCTTTGTTGGTTGCACTTTGTTATTTTCTTTGACGGCTGTTGTGCTTGTTTTGGTTCTTTGGGAAGCCAAATTTGATCAGCTCCCTCGTAGTAGCCTTGTGTCTTTACATATTCTTCTTTATCCATCTTTTCGTTGATGCTTGATACCTTCTTTGTCTTCTGCCTAATGCTTGATAAGCCATTTTTTGAGGCTTCTTTTGCTTATGCTGTGGCTTTGATTCCGACGTTGGTAGCACTAGACAAAGCTGCTTTGGTATCCATATTCTTGAACACCCGTCTTGTGCTTCTTTTAGCATCCTAGGTATCCACACTTCTCTTGTGTTGTTACATGAGACTTGTGACTTTTGCGCTGATGACTTTTGTGTCTCATGCCTTTGTTTTCCTAATTCCTTGTCTAGAATCTTTGCTTGATCAAATTCTTCATTTTGTTGATCCTCTTCGTCATCTGTGTCCGGAAGGTAGCACTCCTCACCTAGAAAGGGTTCACAAATATCTTTTCCTTGCACAGTGAATTGTATTCCGTCCTTCGCCCAGAGTGGAATCGCATTGTAAGTCCTTTGCCATGGAATGCCAAGAATTACTGGCGTGATTTGCTCCCTAGGCTCCATAACGTAAAACCTGTGACTTACATCCACTTCATTTATAATCACTGGTAGTTCAAAATAGCCTTTTGGCCCCTTCTTATCCCCTGCAAATGTTGATATGTTTAGTTTCGTTGGTGTCAAGGGAGGCTCGTTGATCGCTTGCCATGTTTCATAGGAAATATTGTTAACGTCCGACCCACAGTCAATCAATGCATATTCTTTGAACAATTGTTTCCCTAGACGTACAATAACGTATGGCCTTATCGGATCTACTTTCCCATCCGTGGACGTCATTTGATTTAGCTTTAATTTTTTTTCTATCTGTCCACTTCGTGTGTTTTTGTGTTCTTGTTTTGGATCATCATCCTTATCATCATTAAGTACATTAATCATCTGTAGAGGGAACCAATCGTATCCCTCATCATTGCAGAAAGCAATTGGAGTTGCTTCGTTAACGCACACATCCAAGGTTGCAAGGATGTCCCTCCACCCGTACGGTTCTAGTTCTGCCTCTGGAAAAGGTTCTGGAATGTACGCATCATCGCACGAATCTATCTTATTAACATCCAGACTCTTTTCAGAACCTTCTTCTGATATCCCACACATCCAGATCTCCTTATGAGGACCAATCCAAGATGGTACTGAGGAATCGTTTCTTGTGGTAGCTGATTCAAAGTCTTCCACTGAAGTCTTCGCCACATCCCGATAGGAGTGATTAGCCAGATTAATCCTAGTGATGGCCTCTTGTTGCCGTAGGTAAATATAGTTATAGCCCCAATCTTGAATCATTTTGAGCTGCCGCATAAACGGTCGTCCAAGAATGATGTCGTAATTTGGGCTCTTCCCAAAAATCTACCACTGTGAACGTATGTTCGTAATCAATTCCACATGAGGTGACTACAATTCCTTCTAGAAGACCAATGGGTCTTTCAATATAACCGTCAGCCAACTACAATTTTATTCGCATTTTTCTCAAATCTGGCTTTCCCCATTTTTCCCATACCTTCTTCGTAGCTATGGCAACTCCTGCTCCACTATCTAGGATAGCTAGCATGCTATGCCTGTCGTACTCCACTAGTAGGGTCGTATTACGATTTTCGCCTTTGCAGTACTCATTGACTTTGTTTAGTGGCACTGGCTTAAAGACCTTTTTAGCGTTATCTTTTTTGATAGTAGGAACGCCTTCCGAGATAGGCACAAAAATACCCATCTTCTTCAAGCATTTCCCCACATCTTTCCATAACTCAGGTCTCACTTTAAGCACATCAGCTAATGGTAGTGTGCACTGAATTGGTGTAGCCAATAACGCTGACAAATTAGCCACGTCCAACATTGGAGGTGCTTCTATCTTAATAGAAGGTGTCTTTTGAATGTCTGATTGAGCTTCATAGTCACCCAAGTAAGACAGTAATATCTTGAAGGTTTCTGCTTTGCTATGATCTGACATTACAAAACCTACCTCTCCATTTTCTGATCTTACTTCCAATTCTAAAGTCTTTGGGTAAAAGTCAATTTCTTCTATGGGTGGGGAAGTCGTTTCCAACTTTGTTCTTTGTATAGCATCCCATAGCTTGTTTCCCCATTCTTCTTCTACCTCAGGTACATGCGACGTCGACAAAAGAACGGTCTCTTTTTCTTCTTTTTTGTTCCCCCGGCTTCCCATTTCATTTTCTTCTTTTTGAGGAATAGACAGAAGTGTGGTTTTCTTATTTACCTCATGGGTTTCTTTTTTTGCTTCTTGGTGTGTGTTTGGTTCTACAGGTGGCTTGGGATTCGACTGATCTGCAAGTGCTTGAGTGGCCTCTATGATCTTTCTATAAATTTTCAATTGCCTTTTTGGTCTCTTGCACTGGATCAGGATATGTCCTCCATCTTTCTTCTAAGGTCTCTAGAGGCTTCAGTCTTACTTCGTATGCCTTAAGCATTCCTTCCAATAGCTCGAAGTGCTTGTTATTAGCAAGAACCGATCCTCCTAAGCTCTTATCTTTTGTTTCCTTTTGAGGGTTGTTCTCTTTTAGTACCTCTACAGATTGATTTTGTTTTTGCTCCTCATGAGCAGATTTTTCTTGTTGGCATTTTTGACTAGCCGCTCTCCGTTCGTGTCTCGTCTTCCAACTCTCCCGTTTACCCTTTTTTGTACTCTCTTGCTCTTTTTCTTGGGTTGCCTTAGCCTCAGCTCTAGTCACAACATTCAATGTGTCAGACTCTGACGAGCTTGGCGATCGTGTGGAAGGGATCATGGTGATCATATTAAAAGTAGCCGGGCCTTTCCCCTTGACATTATGATTTGTTGGGCAATCTTGCACAAAGTGCTTAGTGCCACAATCTATACAGTATCTGGTCAAAGGAGGAAAAATTGGCACTTCTGGCTTTTCCTTCCTTGGATACGGGAAATCTCTAACCCAATGGGCTTCTCCACAATGAAAGCATGGTCCAAGAAGTGTACCTTGAGGTGGTCTAGACTTGTTAGGTCTAACACCAGGTTGTCCTCCCTGTCTCGTCAACCCGTTGGCTATGAACCGCAATGTATTGTGATCCATCTGGTAATTCCCTTCTGGAATCATGTTTGAGGTTTCACTAGTCATGTTATATGTTGAAGTGTAGTTTGATTGAGCATTCAAACTCTCTTCCTCATAGTAGCTAATCGGCACTAATGCTCCATCAAACGAAGTCTCTTCTGGTTGGACATATCTTACTACAGCTTGCTGCCTAGGCAATGCAGGTTGATGTCATAAGACTAGTTGCGCCCTTTCCATGCCAGGAGCTCTATAGTTCTAGATTCCAACTCTTTGTCCTTGAAGTGCATTTGTTGCTTGTTGGTTTACGTGGCGGATTCTGTAGCAATCAAATGTCTCATGATTTGTCCACTTTTGTTCAAAATTGCACCACATGTTAGTTCTTGGCGGCTTTTGGTGTTGTTGGTTTTGTTTGGGGAGGCACTAGGATGTGGGATGTTCTCCTCCACATACCTCGCATCGCACTAAGTGCTGTGTTGGTCAAAAAGTTTGACTCATCCTTTTTATGAGTGTTTCAACCAAAGTCTCTGTATCCCTGATTTTGACTCTCTCCGAATCACTACCCGCTCTTGTGCTTGAAGAGTCTTGTCCTGATATCGGCTTGTTTTTCCCGTAGATATTACAATTGTCATCCAGATCTATTGCATCTTTAATGCAATCATTCAGCGTTTTATGCTTCATGCTATAGAGACTTGCGTGAAGACTTGAATTTAGTAATCCCTCTAAAAAGATGGATACTAACTTTTCCGGCGTTGGCAACTCTCGCTCAGGGCATCTGGTTATGTGTTGCCTAAGTCTGTTTGCACAATCCCTCACAAACTCTGTCTCTCATTGTTTGAACTTATGTATCAGCTCACTGACACCATGCTTGATCCCTATTAATGTATGCTCAGCTATGAAGTCTCTTTTAAGAGACTCCAAGTCTTTGTATAAGCTTGTGTCTAGAGTCTGGAACCAAGATAGAGCTTTTCCACAGATAGCGTCAATCCAAAGCCCTCCTTAAGGACATGGATGTCTGTAACTTCCTCTACCCCAACTACTTGGTTAAACGAGGCCAAATGATCATATGGGTCTCCAGATCCATTGAACTTTGTAACCCATTTCTTAAAATGCAAAGGCCTGATCTTATTTCGTGATGGTTCCCCAGATGTTTCTGTTGTTTTGGCACTTGTGGGTGCACATGGGTAACTTGGTGTAGGTGTTAGTGGTCTTGTTGGCACTCTTGCTGTCGAATGACCACCCGTGGCATGCATTGGACCCGATCCAACTAATCTAAAATCATTTTTCCAAGGTAATATTTGGAAAGATACCTTCGGTGCACTTGGCTCAATCCTAGGCATAGGCACTAGAGGAACACTTGTCGATGGCATAGGCAAGGAAACTGGTGTCCTGTATGCAAAGCTAGATGTGCTAGCCTCTGGCATAACAACTCTATTCTTGACAATAGACTTACCTTGGAAGGTAAATCCTACCATCTCACTTTCCAATTTCACTTCCCACTCAATCCCAAACTTGTCTAAGAATAAGACTAAGTATCCAGGCTCTGTGTTTATCAAAAACATATAGCACCTTTTGAGTTTCTAAACATTGCGCAGGCAGATTTTCTGCCACATAGAAGAATTCCGATCCTCCATCCACACGTTTGTACTTTGCCCATAGATTGTCATCTACAAGGGTTCTATGTGCCAACACTGAGTTGACCAACTTGTATTGTGTGAGATCAACTGGAGGAGGTCCTTCCTCTATCTCATAATTTCTTTGCGCAATCGGAATTCCTAAGGAATCCACTACTTCAGGATCATCTACAAGCAAGAACATATCTCCTTTCTCACTCATGTAGCGATCACCTTGAAAATTCACTCTCGGGGCCGAGTCAAAGTCTGAGACATGGTCCTCGACTTTTACCGCATATCTATGGATAAAATCTTTATAGATCTTGGTCCCTTGAGCATTCTCCTCGTGGAATCACAAGGTGCCATCGAACTCTAAGCCTTGAACTCTTGTCATGGGAGTTGAGTTCATGTCCATACTTGATTCACTAAGTGAATCCTCTTGTGGGACCTCTATGAAAGTTGTGCCTTGACTTCGCATCCTAGCCGTGCTTTCTTGCATCGAGATCTCGCTGATTCTATCAGTAACGCTCCGATTACCCAACTTTAGGTATTTCCCAGATCTAAGGTGCATAGATGAAAGAATGTGAGCTTCCGAGACAACTCTAGCACCCAGATGATGTGTTCAGTCCAACCTGTTGATTTTTTTCTGCCTAGATCCTTAGACACGCATGTCTAATGGATCTGCAGGCTTTTCAGCAATTGAGTACCTAGCACGGCTCCCCAATGTAATTACAGTATCTTTCCCAAGTTTCTTGATGTTCTGACTTGTTTAGCTAAATGTTTGACCTTATTTTGATAGTTTTTTACTGTAGCTTTGTTCTACAGCCACCTGATCTGCTTACTCAAATGAGTAATGCTATGGCATGTGCAATGTAATCAATAGGCAAAGTTGATGTGTCTATTTAGTTCAGCAAAATTGCCCTAATTTGTTGGACACGTGTGTCCAAGATTAGACATGCCTCGCACTTACAATAATAGCTTTTTATGCAGTTTGGGGTGCACCTGCCATGCACATGATGTGGATATCCCAAAAAAGTGATCGAAGAGCAAAAATGATAAAGTCAGTCTCACTTGTCTTAGACACGCGTGTCCAATGATTGTTGATGATTTGTCAATTCTGATCTCAGCTTTATGTTCAATGATGTTTTGTGAGTGCTACCTTGTGGTCTGTTAAGGTCAGCTATGTTTCTACAGGAAGATTCCTTAGACATGCGTGTCTAATGGAATCTCATTTTTTTGCAATTTTGTTCTTTGTAGGTCTTTGTCCTATGTGTGGGGAGACTATTCCTGAATTTTGGCAGCAGTTGGACCTCTGAATCAATTCAGATTAACAAACTTGCAATTTTGTCCAACTTGCACACATAAAAGATTTGTTCATTCAAATTTTATCATATTGGAGGCCTAATAGCATGAATGCAATGTGCAGATGATGGGCAACATGAGCCAGCAACAACAGTCAAAAATCTGCACTTTTTGGTTAGACACACATGTCTAATGCAAAGTTGCAGAAATCATGATTTTTCTAACTGTTTTGTGCTGTGGGCTTTCAACATGCATGTCTCACTCAAACACATACAAATGCGAAATCAGAAAAACGTTTTGTCTCCAACTTGCATGTGTGTAAGTGCATGTCCCGGCGGCAGATGTGGGTGTTTGCTACTTACCCTACTCCTAGACAACATAAATAAACATCTAATCTACTCAAAAACAATACAAAAACATAAAAATAACATAAAAACATAAAATAACAATGCAAAAAAATGCTCCAAAGAGCTCACAAATTCCTAATCTAATATGAAATGCAATGGAATTAAATAATTTTCCTACTCCTAGTGTAAGCCCAAGGTAATCCCCGATTCCCTGGTCACCTACTAGAGCCTTGGAACCCTGTTCCAACATCCCACTAACCTAACGGGTGAAAGTGGAGAGAATCCCCCTAACTAACAGTGTGACCTCGAAGCTCAAGTGAATGCTCTAGTTTAGGAATGCATTCCCCGGCAACGGTGCCAATGTTAGCAGACCGCCGCGACGGACGTCTATAGCATAGCTCTCATGCGCTAACATAATGTCAACACAAGGGAAGCAACCCGACTAGTGTGTGGAAGCTATGTGAGTTTGTCAGGCTCACGGCATCACAAATCAAAGAATGCAAGCTACTCTACACACACACATGTACGCACACACACTCTAATCAAGAAGGACATGTCCATCACATAGACTCATGTAATGCATACAAAGGAATAAAGAGGGATCAATGAGTTCTCTTAATGACTAATTGCAATCAAAGGGAGCTTAAATGGAAGCTCAAACACACACACACACACACGAAGAGAGACACTCCCTCTTCAATGTAGTGTAAATCTAAGCTACCAACACCTAAAGCAACTTAAGGAAACACCAATGAAGCAATTAAGCACACTTAAACTCATTTGTGCAAGGATTAATTACACATTAACACTCTCTTTAACCTAGAGCACACAGACACACATCTACTCAAAACTTCACCAAAAGCATTGAATAGAAGCTTGAAACATGGACAATAGAGGAGGCATAAACCAACCTTAGCATTAGAATTGAAGGAAATTACACGATGCGCACGTAGGAAGCCTTCTTTCTTCTCTTTGATAGAGCTCTCTTAATCACACGCTTATTGAGCTAAGAGGATTCTAGCTAAAAATGCCCTTTCCACACACTTTGATTGTTTGGGTGCCCAATGGGTTCACATTGAGCCCAAAATTCGGCATTTTAACTCATGGTTCGGCTCTATCACACATTTACATCACGGGCTTCACCATTACACGGCTTTTCTATTTGATTTACATGGGATTTTTACAATGTGGGCTTCGGGATTTAAAATAATACAATGTGGGTTACGGGAAATTTTAAAAATAATTGCCGAATTGAATGTCGATTTCCCGCACTCTATTCCCATTTGACTTCCACATCTTTTGCATCTTCATTCCTTTTGTCCCATCTTCATCCGTAACTTTATCTGTAGCCATAATTGCATCTTTAAATGTGGTCGTAGCCCCCGCAACATCAGGAGAAGTGAATGTTGGTGGAATTGGAATTACCCTACTTGTTGTTGTGGATATCCGTGGTGGATGTGCAATAGGCATTTATAGTCCTTCGCTTATATTCACAATCTCTTCCACCACTGGATTCACAGGAATCTCTTGTGTAGTTGTAGGTTCTTCCAATTCACTTTGCGCTGGCACATTCTCTTTCATAGCTATTTCTTCCACTTCCAATCCCAATTCTGGGTAAGGGAACTCCCCTGACAATCTGTCATGTTTCGGAAGTACATCTTCCATATGTTCTCGAGAGATTAGTTGTGGAGGAGTGGTTGGCTATGGCGAAGGCCTGTCAGCCCTTGTCTTTGTTCTCCTTTCATCGCCCACATCCCACTGAAACTCTCCTCTAGCCACTTTTCTTTCCAAGTTATGTAGATGCATGAACTGGAAGATGCGTCTGTCGTTTACTTCACTTCTCCAGTTCGTCGCTTCTTAGCTGGCTATCCTCGCTCGATTGCTTCTCTAATTCTCTGGTATTCTGCATCTTTCGAGAAGACTTTTGCTTTTCCTTTAGCTCAATTGGTAGAACCCACTTCAATCTAGCCTTTTCCAATCCGAATCACATTAGCCCTTTCCCTTTCAGGTTCTTGAGCTATCTCTTGCCTTTGAGGAGATGTCTCTGCCATGGCAGACTTTATTCTTGTACTATGGCATGCATTTCCTGTCTCCTTTCTTGCACTTCTATGAGCACTAGATTATCATCTTCGAGTACTTTTAGCTCATCTCGCATTCCTAGAGCTTCATATGCAATGCGCGTGAGAACTGTTCCATTGCCATGGCATAACTCTTCGTCATTGCTGCTCTCTTAAGATCCTTGAGGATTTTATCTCCCCAATCACCTCTGATCATTCTATTTCTTCTGAAGGCAATGGTAAACACATAAGCCATATGTGCATCTGGCTATGTGTACCTGTGTGGCTTTAGAACATTAAAGTACTGTTGATGTATCTGTAGTGCCACTTTCACTTCTTAAACTTTTAAATCTGTGTACACACTGTCGTACTTGTCTGAGGAGAAGATGGAAGCTCTTTCCTTAGTTGTCAGCTTCATTGAACTTGTGTCATATCCTCCTTCATTGAGCTTTAAAGCTCTCACCACCAAATCTCCTGTTATATTGACCTCTTGTACCTGTTCAGCTCATGAGATCATAGGGCATCGACTTGACATGGACGCATTGCGAAAAAATCCTCAAAGCCTGTAGGCGATAGATATGCATGCATTCTGGAGAATTCTGAATTTGATGCATCGTTGAAGAAGCATATATTATAGTCTTCTCATGCCCTTTGTCATCTTCAAAGTTTGCTTTGATGGCATAAGCTTGTTTCACCGCTGCGAGCACTTCTTGGTCAATATAGCATTTTTATAGAATCTCCTTTCTGTATAAGGAGAATGGTGGGAGTGCGTGCTTCTTTGACGTGATTTCTTGCTTCCTCTTTTGGTAAGCGGTAGACCTCAAGCCTACTTGCAAAGTAGGGTCCATCTTGTCAAAACAAGTATGTTATCTTTGACGTTAGTCTTTGCTATTCAAACATCCCTGTTTTCGAAGGTTAGTTTCATACATATGCATGTTAGCAAATTAGTGAAGCCAAATTTGATTCTTTGTTGATTCCTGTGGTTGCATAAGCTACCCTGTATCTTGCTATCACTAACATGATCCTTCTTGACTCTAGCATACCTCTGTCATCCATTTATAATGCTTTCTTCTAAACCCGACAAGTTGATTAGAAATAGTGTTGACGACACCAAATTTGACAAATCTACCCCAAATTCTTCTTCAATGTTACAAATAGTGATAGATTTGAGTCCCCCTAAGTGTGCAGATGCCTGAGATGAGCCCAAATTGAAAAATATGCCCTAGTGAGGCTGGCGCGACTAGTTCGCACCTTCTCAGAATTGCAAATTTTTTGCATCATCTCATTCCTTGTGTCATGCATAGGCTCTGACCCAATTCTTGCCAAATTTGAACACCTTTATCCTTCCCAAACATCAGCCTTACTCTGTGAGCGTCTTTTGCAATTTTTGTCAGATCTAGGTCAGATCTGAGGTGGCAACTTAGAAATTTTTACATGGTTAGTTCCATCTAGGTTAGGCCTACCTTCCTATGTGGTTGGATGTGAGTTTGCATCCCTAGATCTCCAGAGATAAGAATTCCCACTTGAAATCACTTGGGCATGATCTCCTCAATGTGTTGGACAAGTCTATGATGTCAATTTTCTCTAGAATCACCCAAATCTAGCCTGTGAGACTGGCACAATTGTGTCATGACATCAGGTTTTTGAAGTTTTTTGACATATTTTTGTTCCCCATGCTTCCTTCAGCCCTCTGATGTCTTTACCACACCCAAAACCCTTCTGGATCTTTGTTTAGAGCTAAGTTTTGTTGTGTTGAGACTTTTTGGCCTTATAAAAACTATTTTACTCAATGCACAGTGTCTAGGCCTTTCTTTGTTCATTAGTGCATGTGCTGGTGTTTAATAGACAAAGTGAGATGGTTTGTGCAAGTACCTGGTAGCCGATGTTCTCTTGGGAACAACCAAACCACCCGTGATCTCTGTACACTCTCTTTGTCTCTGATATACTCACGTGATATACTCACGTAATAGCAGATCTGAGGTGCTCACTCACTCACAAGCTAATATATAGTATGATGAATACGTATGTGAGTTTCGGTAGAGTAGGATGAGAGTAATCAAGCACAGAAGATCACGTGCTGAAGTCTCACAAACCTCTCTCAAACTTAGAATAATGCAAATGAGCAAGCTAAAAGGCTTATATCTAGCCCAACAGACACGTACCCCACTTTCCTAAATAAACCTCACCCATTGAATTGCTTGCCTAGCAAAACCCTAGGTTTGACTGTATACATCAATATCTGTGGTTTTGCTATCTCTTTATTCTTTCTTGATCTCCTGCCACTGACAAGTGTCTGTTGCATTGTTTTTGTTTGCTTCCAAACTTTACCAACTATTCTTGCATGTCTTCTAGATCCGACGTTTGGAGACCATTCCTTTTTTTGAGCTTGTTTGCTTTTTTTATTAATCTTTTAAAAAATAATAAAAAATAACCAAAATCTCAAAAAATTGTACCTACTCCTATTAAAAATAGTCTAATTATATACACAACAAGCACTATGCTATAGTCGCTAAGTTGACTCTTGAAATAGTTCATAATTTCACTTTTTGGCATTAATGCGTGCCTTTTTGTGCATTTTTGTGCATCTGGGCTTGTTTTTTCCACTAAACAAAATAAAAACAAAAGAAAAATAACAAAAGAAAGAAAAGTAACTTCTTGAGCACATTGCCCAGTGTGTGTGCATACGCATTTAGTACAACTCTCTAATAACACACACAACCCAACTCACAGTTGACCTGTCTCACACTCGTGCTCCCCCCCCCACCTAATCGAAGTACTATGTGCAATGATCGGTCATGGTCGTAGGAGTGTGCAAGGGTTTCAAAATATTGTGCCTTATGCATTGTCATGTAATGCGACCCTATTATGCATTGAAAATTAATGCAATTAAAAACATGTTGTGCAAGAAATAAGGTCATGTTACGATGTGTCCAATGGGCATTTGCTCATGAGGTTATGTCCTAACTAACCTAATCTGCTATATACAATTGTTGTCTCTTGGTGCTCATCACCTGATTCACCTTGAAAATTCATCTCCCTTTGGGCGTTGACACACTGGCTTCGCAAATGATGTCAATTTGGAATAGCCTTGTTGTCGACAATGAACAAAATCTAACCATGTCCGACGCAGCACAGACATAAATCCAAATAGCTTGCGGTGAAGATCCAATGCCCTAAAGTTGATTGGCTTCAATGACGTCATTGGAGCCTACTTTTTTGCACTTTGTGGTTGAACTAGCTTTGGCTTCCAAACCTTGACTTCTTTTGTGAAGTCCTTCTTGATCTTCTCCAACTTGTTGATGAATAGTACTTGGCGAAGTAGTTTTTACTCTCCACACCTGTTGACATTGGTTACTTTGCCAAGCACTTCATGGTTTTCATGGTTGTTGGCATTATTCTTGAGTCTTTGCTTTTGGTTTCCACACTTTCTTAATGGTTGTTGGTTTTGATGCACTGTGTGGTTGTCAAAGTGTTTGCCGAATGAGTTGTTCACAGCCTTCTTGGTATAACTTGTTACCAAGTTTCTTGGAATCCATGCCATCCCATCTACTGTGTAATCAAGAGTCGCCTTCAAAACCCATACCTGCTTGATTGCTTGTGTGACCTTTTTTGCACTTCTTGGATGGGTTGAAGTTTCTTCTTCTTCAATTTCTTTGTCTTTCTAGATGACATTGACAATGGTCTTTGAATCTTTAGAACCCAAATGTATTCTGAATCTTTTTGAGCTTGGAGTAACGTTTTGGGAATCCACATTTGTTGACCATTTGTCTGTGACTTTCCTATTGGCGTTTTAGCTGCTTTCTTGGATGTTGGGATCTTCAGTGCCTTAGAAGCATTATCAGTGATTGGCTCTGGTATATCCTTTTTTACCCAAATCCACTTGAGCTTAGCTTCTCCGTGGCTTTTGTTGGCGTTAACTTGCTTTGGTACTTGTGGCTTTTGAATCATCTTTGATTCTTTCTTTTTCTCTTCATTCTTTACTGTGTTTGATTGTGAACCTGCAATGATTGTCAAGGAATCCGGCAGTTCTCGGATGATTGCGGCATACTCTTCATCAAGTTGTCTCAGAGGCACCCACAATCTGTTGTCATCGGCACTCTGACAATGTACAAGTTTTCTCTCCCAGTTGATGAAGCAGTTGTGTTTCCTTTGCCAGGTCCTCCCTAAAATTAGCAGAGTATCTTGCATTTTCCCTTGGGTGACAAAGAAGCAGCTTAGTTCACTTATAAACAAATTTAATTCACAAATGCCATGAGCTTTTACTTTGTCTCCTGTGAATGCTTCAAACATGGCATTAGTTTTCTTAAGTTCTATGTAGTTCAATTGAGAAAACAGTTTATATGAGATAGCGTTCCCATCCGCTCTCAAGTCAATAAATACATAAGTTGGTAAACGTTGTTCCCCAACTTGAACAGCAATGAAGAGGAGGTGTTTCATCCTCGAACTCTCCATCCTCAAGACTCTGCGTTATGCTAAACTTACAATGTTTAGACAACCCTTGGTTAATGAAATCACTCCTCGCATTCTACGTTTGTTAGCTCTTTCTCTGGCTTCCTCTTGACCCATCTCAGCTACTACTAATTTACATTTTTCTTGATGCCATTTTGCTTTATGCAATCTATCAAGCTTCATTTGTGTTAGAGGAATGTTATACTTCTTAGTTCAACATTCGCTTATCTAGTTTGGCATTTCCATCAAGCATGGAAAGCTTAACTATGCACTAAATGATAGTCCAAAAATCACGTAAGGACCACGTCCTCACTTGGTAAACTTAGCCTAGAACTCCTTGAGAGTAAAAACTAGAACTAAATCTCCCAATTGCAATTCTTTCGTCATGATTCAGCTATCATGAAACTGCTTTTGCCTTCTTTTCAAAGCATACATTCTTGCTATAGTAGCTAGTCTTGTTTCATCATACTGTTCCGATTCTTCTAGCCTCTCTGACAGTTCATGTCCTATCCACATAAGCTCTTTAGCCACTCTTAAGGTTGGGATCAAAAATTCCATGGGCAATATGGCATCTAGTCTAAACACCATTTTAAACGGTGTTGTTCCAATAGCTATCTTATAAGCTACCCTGTATGCCCAAAGGTAACTTCATTTCCCAATCCGTTTTCGAATTGCTCACGATCTTCGTTAACACTGACCCTAGTATCTTATTTGTGCTTTCAACTTGGCCACTGGCTTGTGGATGATAGGGTGCTGACTTCTTATGAATGACCATAAAGATATCCAGCAGATTTTCAATGACTTCATTTAGGAACTGCTTTCCACGATCACTTACAATTTCAATTCGCAGGGCCATAAGCGAACATACAAGAGTCTCTGCCCACTTTGGTGCTATTGGTGACATATGATAGGGAGTTATGCCATTAAGAACATTGGGATCTATACCCATCTCACAAGAATAACCTCTAACATAGTCATATACATCTTTCCTCATAGAAGGCCAAAAGACTCCCATGCGTTCCACTCTTTGTAAGGTTTTCTCTAGAGCCATATGGATATTACCTATTGCCACATGTGCCTACTCCAGGTAAGACTTTGCTTTGTGTGCATCAATGCACATTCGTAGAACTTTATCTCTACCTTTCTTGTACAATATACCATTCTTAGACACTATATGTCCCAAAGATCTTGCCTTGTCATACCATGAACACGCACTTTTCTAGATTCAAGCACAGCCTATAAAGTCTGCACTTGTCAAATATAGCTCTAAGTTGTGATAAATGGTCTCCTCTTTATCTGGAGTGAATGCATAAATTGTCAACATAACATTCCAGAAAATTTCTCAAAAATTCTCTAAGTATGTGACACATGAGTCTGTGAAAGGTGGTTGGTGCATTCGTCAACCCAAACGACATAACTCGATAGGCACATGCCCCTTTCATCGCAAATGTCATCTTGTGTTGATAATCTATAGCTATATATACTGGCCTTGGATCCTCCCCTCGAAGAGCAAGATCCACCCGTTTCGCATCTTCAAGTTCATCATAAGACACATCGGGAGTGATACTCATTCTATCCGGCTTCTGAACCAATATCTTTCTTTCCTCGACTGTATACTTCTTGTAATGTGAAGGAACACCTGAAGACTATTTGTCATTCTTGTTTTTTGTGTCATTGTTCATTTCCCATTTTGACAAACAATATTTGTCCTTTCCCTTACTTTCGTTGTGGTTACTTTCATTTTTTGTTTCTTTTTCAAGTGGCATTGAACTTTTCATTTCAATTTCAGTTTACGGGCATCAAGTTCAAAGATTTGTGTTAAGTAGCAACTTGACACCTTGTCTTTGATGCAATCACTAGCACCAACCCATTTAAAATATTGAGACTTCCCATTACTGCTCGTTGTCATCACCACTGTCTTCTTCCTGCACTGTCTCAACATTGTTCCAACCCAATGACATCATTAACTTTAAGCTCATTTGATTTGCCGTTTTGTTGTCTCTGGCTTAGGTTAAGCTCAACTTGAACATGTTTTCCATTCCTAAGTTTCAACATCGTCTTCTTTGATTTCTTGGCAAACCTTCTCTCTCGTTTATTTGGTTTTCGTCTTTTTGACTCATCTTCAAAGAGAGTTTCATCTGATGCATCATAGAATTCCAACTCGTTATCCTCAATATCAGGCTCCTTGTCATCTGATTCTCCAACCAGTTTCTCACCCTGAACGTCTTCAAATGGCGAGATATCCATCTTTCACCAAAGATTTCAAACTCTCATTGCTAGTACTTCCGTACCATATTCTTGAAGAATCTGCTCTAGGTCCTTCTAGTATGATCTCCTCATCATAATTGCCACTAGTGATATTTGTCTGCAACTTCAATCACTTAAACCATTCTCACAGACATGATGTCATAACCATCTTCATCACAATGCTTGACAGCATGAACATTTGTGCAAACATCTAACATAGCGAGAATATCATGCCAACCATATGGTTCTAACTCATGTTCCAGAAAAGGTTCAACAATATAGTCTTATGAGCTTCAGCTCCTTCACTATTTCCTTGATGGGTGTATTAAAAACATCCTTGAAGGAATGATGGTACAGACTCATCCTGATCTACAGTGGAAATCATGTCCTTGATGGGTGTATTAAAAACATCCTTGAAGGAATGATCTCGTAAGTCAATATGAGTTGTGGCACTTGGCTGTCGTAGTAGGTAGATGTAGTTGTAGCCCCAATCTTAAATCATTTTCAATGGGCGCATGAATGGGCGACCTAGGATGATCTCATAGTTGGGCTTCCTTTTGAAATCCACAACCGCAAAAGTGTGTTCATATTCTCTTCCGCATGAAGTCACAACTACTTGCTCAAGTAAGCCGATTGGAGACTCAATGAATCCATCTGCTAACTGAAGCCTCATCCTTGTCTTTCTCAAGGATGGTTTACCCCGAGATTCCCATATTTGCTTGGTGGCTATGGCTACTCCTGCTCCACTATCCAATATAGCCATACTCTTGACTTCATTGAATTCCACAAGTAAAGTAGTGTTGCCATCCTCACCATCACAGTAGTTTCCTACTTTGTTGATGGGAACAGGCTCATACTTCACTCTCTTTCTCTGGTCATCCTCCCCTTCAACATCTTATTAACTGTCATCATTAGATGAGAAGTTTGAATTCCCATCTTGGCCAAGCACTTTATGACCTCTTGCCATAACTCTGGCTTAACTTTAAGTACATCCGCTAATGGTAGCATTACTTGAACCGATGTGGAAAGCAATGCTTGAAGATTGGCAGTATCCAATATGTTCGGAGTTGGGTGGTATTGCATAGGTGCCCTCTTGACATCCTTTTCACTATTATCATCTCCCAAGAAAGAAGGTAATTCTTTCATGGTCGATGCTTTACTTGACTTGGATGAGGATGGTGTTGCAACACCATACCTAGATTCTATTTCTAAATGTGTTTGTTCCTTATCTAGGTCTATCTCCATGATAGGTGCTTTCCCTTTATTTTCTTTAGCATTTTTCTCTCTAATTTTGTTCCAAAGAGTTCTCATCCAATCTTTGTCTTTCTCATCTGGAAAACTATTTGGCACGAATGTTACGTTTCTTACTCAGCACCTCCGGGTATGTTTTCTTTTGTCTCAATGTACTTTCTGCTTACCCATCTTCTTCTTCTTTTGTTTCTTTGTGATTCCCTAAACCACAAGGCACTTGTCCCATTTTCGGTCTCATTTGTGTATGGCCCTTTGTTGACCCTTGTTTATCCATTTGTTTCCCCAATAGAGCTTGTATACCCTCAATCATCTTTTGAAATATTTCTAACCGTTTTGTTTCTAGTTCCCAATCTGGGTAAGCTCTAAATCATTCCTTGCTGGTCTGGTTAGGTCTCAGTCTTACTTCATAGGCATCTATCATCGCTTTTAATGGCTCTAGCACTTTCTCAGTAAGGACTGACCCTCCCTGAGGTTGTTCTTTTATCTCTGAGGATTTCTCCTTTTCCTTGACCTCATTGTCAAATTTGGCTTTTTCCTCATGTCTTTTCTTTGTTGCAGCCCTTCTTTGTTTGCATGATTTCTAGGAATTTCGTGAAGTCCTTTCAGAGTAGCCTTTCCCTTTTTGTCTGGATTCAATGGACAGTCAGAAACTAAGTGCTTGATACCACAATCAAGACAATAATGCGCAAGAGCTGGAACCATCGAAGTGACGTTAGTAGGCCTAGGTTGCCTTGGGGGGTAAGGACAATCCTTTACCAAATAATCTCTCGTACAGTTAAAAAAAGGTCCCAATGGTGCACTAGGAGCTCGTTTCGGATCCATCGACATCGAAGGTCTCCCCTGACCCGCAATGAACATAAACTAGCAATTTGACTAGTCACAATGGACTTGATAAAAATTGGTATATGTGCTATACACGGATGTACAATAAGATGGTAAGCTTAGTTTCACCAGATTCACAACTTTGACACAGGTGCGATCGTGTCACAAGTAGGAATTTTGCAACTTTGACCACACAATTATGTTCCACTAAGTGAGGGCTACTCACAGCAGCTGAAATCCTATCAAGATTTGACCACTTATGCTATGTCAAATGATCAAAACTTGGCTCATTTGAGATGGCTGCAACTTGGAATTTTTTGCACTTTAAGCACTAACTTTTCAACCAAATTCAAATCCAATCACATAGATGAGATGTTTAAAGCATGTAGAACGAGTGTGTATGCTCAAATCTTGCAGATCTGACAATGTGAGACTGGGACGACTGGGGATCACACCTGTAGATTTTTTAGCTTAAAGTTTTTCCATATTTTTTCACACAGCTATATTCCTTATGTCCAAAATGTGCTAAATCTCAAGTCTCATGCAAAGTGGACTTGAAAAGCTCACCCTAACACTCAGATTTCTTTAAATGCTCTCCTTAGCGGTTTTTTGCACTTTTTACTTGAAATCTGATGTTAAATGAGATGGTGGCTTAGGACTAGTATCCACAAGATCATAACAACCTATTCTATCAATCAGAATGAGAAATGAGTGTAAAAATCTTGAGTTATGCTCAATTTTGCATTTTTGACAAGTTATGGTCAAATAGCCAAATGCAAACTTTTTGTGCACATTCAACGTATGATTCCTACCTACTACTACTCCTAAACGCTAATCTAACAAAGCAAAAAGATTCTAAACTATAAAATGTACATGGAAACCAAAAAACAACACCATAGGACAACTTTTGGACTCCAAAATGGACATGGCGAACTTCACCTAAATCCTTAAGCAAAGTTGCGTCATAACCTCACTCTTTCACTCAATCAACACCCGACGACTCTCTTAACAAGTCTACGACCCTAAATTCACCTACTCTAAGGTCTAGTAGCTAGAAGGAAAGAATGTGATGAGTTCTAAGGGAGAAATCAAGGACTATCTCCTCTGCTGTTTGATTCTCAAGTTAGGTCACATCCCCGGCAATGGCGCCAGATGTTCACTCACCATTACTCTCGAGCGACTGCAAATAGTATCGAGTATAGTAGACTACGCGGCAAAGCATATACAATGTCAATACCGTGAGGGACCCGGAGGCCACACTAGATTGTCAGTCTAGGTGAATCAAACATGCCAAATGCTATGAGAATCATTGATGAGCTCAAACACGAACCTAGGACAGAAACATATGATATGCTAACAAGAAATGAGTCAAATCGACAGTAGATGATGGAACATGATTGCCAACGCTACTGGGACTCCATCCATGCCATTAGAATCACTAATGGCCTTAGAATCACTAAATGCGGTGAAATCACAAGTTAAGTGCATGACACAAGTAGAGAGCTGAAACTCAGGTCTACAAGGATCTGCGACACTCCAAATCATGATCTCAATGCATATAGGTGTGCTCCAAAACATAAGGAAGACATACATATAATATCAATGAATTTCGATAGCATTTGGTCATCAAAACTATTTGTGAGACAAACATGATCTCAATGCATATGGGTGTGCTCCAAAACATAAGGAAGACATACATATAATATCAATGAATTCCGGTAGCATTTGGTCATCAAAACTATTCGTGAGACAAACATGACCCAAACGTGAAAGTGTCACCAAACTGATGACTTGGCACAAATCTATAATCTACACTATCTAAGGATTGCGTTGGAAAATGGAGTTTCCTACAAGCAGCTATAGCCACAAGTAGTTAGCACATTTACGCCATGACTATGACGCACATACGCACACATTGCAAGCTAGAAGCACGTCAAACTGAAGTACATACACTAGAGAACACAGGTATGAAAGCTCATAAGAAAACACTCACCCGTTTGCATGTAGAAAGCACTAGAAAATCACCACTTTCTACAAACAAATCTCTCTTCTCCACAAAAGAACTCCCATACAAGTGTTGGTTTATATATCCAACACTGTCAATTCAAAATGTATCATCCCTAATCTCTCATGGGCTTCTAATCGAACTCATATTTGCAAGTTGGAAGCTGTATTTAGCCCCTATATTACAAAATTGATGGGATTTTAAGTACAAAAATGGGATTTTGCTAGTAACATTTGGCGTTGTCGATCTCGGCAATACAGTAGTAACAATAATAATAAAGAAATTTTTTTCGCCTAATGCTAATCATACTTTCTTCTTAGGGGGAAAAAAAGGCCATCCTAACCCCCCCCCCCCCCCCTTTTCCCAAAGAACCAAATTGTATAGTCCTTTCCTAAGAGGCCACCCCCCCATTGCATAGTCCTCCCTTTAGAGTCTAGGGCCAAAAAAAAGATTTTCACATTTGATATAATTTCAACTAGTGAAAGATTTTCACTTTCAATATAATTTCAATTAGTTAAAATTGGATTGCTCTTATTAATATAGGGAGAGAATTAGTAATTATTATAGAGCACTCCTCCCCTTCTGTTTCTGCTCACCGCCCTTAGAGAGGGCGAGTTGCATGCCTCCTCCCCTTTTGCAACATGTGTGCATTGCGTACCCCTTCCTCTTCTACAGCGAGGGTAGTGGGCATCCCCTCCCCTTCTTTTTCTACCCACAGAGAAAGAGAAAGCTGATCGCATGTGTGTGCATGTGGGGTGTGTGTGGTTGTGTGAGTGTTGACGGCGGTCAACAGCAAGAGGATATTTACTAAAGAGCGACACTCAAGTGGAGTCAGATCCCGTCATAACTTTTAGTTTTTTTATTTTCCTCTTAATTTTCCATTAATTTTGCGGAATGGGGGCCACGAGCTTCCCGCTTGTAAAGTCAAAATGACATTTTTGCCCCTTGTACATAAGAGAACCTTGCCCTAGTTATAAAAGGGATGTAAAACAAGCATTTTAATAACAAAGTTTTAAGTTCTAATTAGAAGCTCTGTGCGTGCATATTTGTGTTTTCTTCTTCCACTCACACCGCACCGCATGATTAGAGCATTGCTAAACTGAAGATACCAGCGGATAGCTCTCGCCAAGAGCTACAAGCCACCGCTAGTCGCATGCGTACTCGCAAACATTTCAAGCAACCTTATCCACAACCTTCCGGGTGAGTTTTCTCACAAACCAAGCATCTAAATGAGTTTCCATTTAGTGCTGTAGATTCCCGGTAAGAGGAGGTACAAGGTGGGTACAACCAGTACAGGATTTGCTGATCCGTAATTTTCTATAGAATGGAAATCGCGATTTTCACCTTTGCTCTTTTCTGAGTACTAAGTGTAAAAAAGTGATCTTCCAAGTCTAGAGAACATTCAGGCCAAGTTTGGTATTGATTGGAGTGGGTTAGTTCATTCATTTGCATGTTTAAAGTAGGATTGAGTGCTTGTCGAAAGTAACTCTTAGGTAGGTGATGTGGGCAAACCTTGTGTTCAGACAAGAGATTGACAACCTCTTGGCGTGCCTCCATGCCCTAGTCAGGCCATCCTCATCCTCGGATTGACATATATTGCTTTTACCATTATCATTCGTGATAGGTGGAACACTCACAAACATTATCCTAGGACAAAGAACCGGAAGTGTAGTGAGGAGACAAGCATTGGCGCCGTTGCCGGGGATACGATTACCTTTGCTAGAGTGAACATAAGGGTTCAAAACAATAGGTGTCTTACACATGTAGAAACATCATATATTTATCTCATAAATTTTTAGCTTAAGAGATAATTACTGTAATTATTTTAGTGAAAATTTTATGTATATCTGAAAAGAAAATTAGTAAATAAACTTTTCTGCACTCATGAAAATTATCAGAGATATCTTAGACTCTAATTGACCTATGATAAATATGGTGTTAAGTTTAGGAATCATTTATTATATTTAATCTTGGTTTTGTCCTAAAAATTGTATATTTTTGACAATATTAATTAGTAAAAAAATCCAAAAATTAAGAGGAGTTACGAATGAGTTCCTTAGGATTAAATATATACATAAAAAATAATGATTTAATTTTTTTAGTCACTTAATTAATTAAATTAAATTTTTAATGAAAAATCAACCATTATTTTATTTTAAAATCTATTAATTAAATCAAAAAAATAGATTCTGTAATTTTCTTGCAAAGAGCATGAAAGGCTAGATTTTCTTAATTTTTTTCATAAATTTTTAACAATTTTTACTATTTATTTTGAATTAAATGGAGAAATCCTCTATTTAAAATTTTGCAAAAATTACAAAAAATTTGTAAAAAACCATATTTAATTGCAAAAATTAATTTTCTAATTTTTCCTATCATATGCAACGCTAATTTTTCCTTATCATTAAATGAAGAGCTCCGTCCTAGTAGAAAATCTTTCTTGCATTTCGCTTTTTTGTTCTAACCTTTTTGTCAAGGAATGGCTCCAAAATGAACCCGCTGTGGTGTAACATACAACAAGGTTGGGACAAGCCTTGCACACGCTGCTAGGAACGTAGTCCCCTCGACTACGCAGGCGGAGGATTCAGAGCAGGTTAGTCAGTTTATTTAGTTTTGCATTGTTATTTAATTTTCATATGCATACGTGACTTAGGGCGCATAGGAAACCCTAACGAGAAACGAATACACTGTCCGAAAACTTGAATAGACCCTCTTAATGGTACCACTCTTTATGTAAATGGTACACTTTGATATGTAATAAAAAAATATAAAATAGATTTTAAAACTCTTTTTGGGTGCTATGCTTTCATATATATGAGTGCCGACATGCCGCTACACCCACCCGATCCGCGCTCCCTACCCCCAAGAAACATAGAGAGTATTACTATAGAACATCATGAAGAAATTCCTATGGCCTAGTAATCTCTCTAAACTACTAGTTTGCAAGGGAAGATTACTTGTTCTCATATACAATATTAATCTAATTATAGAATCTTAAAGAGAGAGAAGATTAATTTGGATTTTCCCCTTAGTAATTGTGCTAATAAAGATGGTAGTAATTCATCAGCTATAGCATCTTGTCAATAAGATAAAAAGATGATGGAATTCAAACAAAAAATGACAAGAAACTAACATTATAGATAGATTTAGAAGATCAAAAGAAGATAGCCACAAACATAATGAATCAAAATTCAAGAAAGAATCAAAGTCAATAAAAGAGAGGTACATACACATAAGGTGAATCTTGAAAAGTCCTAGGCTAGATCTATGAGTGCTTTAGAGGATGTAGGTGCAATGATGCAAATTAGAGGAGTGATAGTGGACAAGTTGAGCAAAGATACTTAAGTACAAAATGATTTGTCATTTTACTTACAATAAGCATCACAACAAGCCATTGATGTGCATATCTTCACTAGGAAATAACAATAAGCATCACAACAAGCCATTTTACTTACAATAATCATTACAACAAGCCATTGATGTCTCCAAAGGCGCACCACTAAAAGTACAGACTGATGTCTGTTTTTGCCCTGTACCGCGTGTTAGAACTTGGGAAGAGTGGCCTTCTTATATCGTTGCACAAAGATATCCACTACATGTTTTAAAATCAAAAGCTGAACTTGGAACATGGCTATAAAATGCAACAATATAACACGATAAATAGGACATATCTCAAATTTTCCATTTCATATATTAATTAAGCTAATTACTCTTAATTATAGCAATAATTAAGAGAGATTGATGGATTTATGTAATTAATGATTTGTAAATGCTAATATATTTCAGTTTTGCTGTAATCTCGATCCTATAATGACGAGACATAATCTAATTAAGAGAAAGATGTATAATTTTATACCAATTTCTAGAGAGAAAAAGGATTAATTCCTAATTAAAGCTTTACAAAAAAGAAATTCATACCTCTTTCTTGAAACTTGCAGGAATTGGTGCTGAAATCCCACTTGATTAGTCCTAATTGTGCTCTAACCACCACTAATTATATGCAAACTTGTCTTAGTGTAACCATAAGTGAGAGGAGAGTTAGGCTTATATAGGGAGGGAGAGTGTGGACACCTAAGCAGCTTGATTTAGCAAGAAATTAGGCGCCTATTTTAGAGAGAGGTGATGAGTTAAAGAGAGAGAATAGGTGCCACCTCCTGCCCAAATTTAGCAAATCATCCACCTTTAGAGTTTCCCCTTTTCTCCACATAGCTCCCAACTTTGGGAATTAGCCTTCTCTTTTTACAAATGAAATTTGAGGGAATCTATCAAACTAATTCATGTGCGTCATGTTACACGTTGTTCCACGGTCCAAATTCAATGCCGTAACTTACAAAATGATTCAGGGGTTTTATGAAAAAAAACAAATCTTATTTATTAATTTTGAGACTTTCTAAAATACAATAAATGAGATATTACACGAGAAGAGCTAGAAGGGTTGTAGCAAAAAAAAAACAAAAAGCAAAAGAAAAATCCACTCATGAGGAGCCGAAACAACCTCAACCTTTAGAGGTAGAAAAGAAAACCCCACCTTAGGAAGAAAACAAAGATGAAAGCTCAGGAGGATCGGCCCTTGTTGTTGCTGATAAACACTTCGAGCCATTGGAAGGACTGTTAAAAGCTTATGAAGCAAGATTAAAACCTCTAGAAGCCTTAGAAGAGAGATGGAGGGAATATCTTGATCCGGTACAAGAGACTAGATAGTTGGAGATCTATAGAAAGATCATGGAGGCCACGCAAGCACTTGCAGATTAGTTGAAACCCAAACCACCCGTAGAGCCGAAAAGACCAATTGCAGAACCAAAAACTCAAAAAGAAATACATGAAACTGACAAGGGGACCACTCTTCCGACCATTCTAGAAGAAGAAGAAAATGAAATGGGGAGCTGGGAGAAGGAAAACAGGAAAAATGAGACCATTTTTTTGCCAACATCGCATGTACCTGAAGTAGATGAAGAATGGGGAAACAATTGTGGGATGCTATCCGAAAGACAAATATGGAAACAACTTCCACATGTGAGCAACCCATAGAAGAGATCGACTTTGATCAGAAGACCCTAGAGTTGGAAGTGAGAAAGGAATATGGAGATGCATGCTCTATAAAATCAGATGAAAGCAAAGTGGAAACCTTGAGGACTTTACCATCTTTTCTAGGTGACTAGACTTTACCATCTTTTCTAGGTGACTACGAAGCTCACTCTAATATTCAGAAGTTACCATCTCTCAAGCTAGAAGCACCTCCAATGCTAGATGTGGCAAATTTATCAGCTTTGATGGCTGCACCTATCTAGTTCACACTGCCCTTAGCTGATGTGCTTAAAGTAAGACTTGATTTATGGCAAGATGTAGGTAAGTGCTTGAAGAAGATGGGGATTTTTGTGCCTATCTCAAATTGTATACCTACCATCAAAAAGAGAGAGAGAATAGATGCTATAGATGATGAATTACTACCATCTTCATTAGCACAATTACTAAGGGGAAAATCCAAATTATCTAGCAGGAGAGAATAGGTGAGAGATTTATTCTTGTTCAAGATATTGTGGACCCTATGTCTTTCAAGATCCATCTTATTCCATCATCTTTATTACTATATTTTCTTCTCTCTCTTTAAGATTCTATAATTAGATTAATATTGTATATGAGAACAAGTAATCTTCCCTTGCAAACTAGTAGTTTAGAGAGATTACTAGGCCATAGGAATTTCTCCATGATGTTCTAGTGTAATACTCTCTATGTTTCAAGAAAGTAATAACCATTTCTCCTAAAAAACATCAGCATAATACCTTGCTTAACTATGCTTTTAGCTAAACTTATAACTATGTATACTAGGTAATTAGCAGTCACTAATCTGCTTAATTAAGAAAATTTGCAGAATTTCAACGATCAGTAAATTCTTAATTATGCATGGATTTGTGCATAAATTATGTAAAAGCTTACTTGGGCCAGCTTCCATCTATAACATGGGGGTGACACTAGCCACTTTTCGAGGTGATGGCTTCACTATGGCACCCAGTCAACTTTTCACTTTATCTTCAACAGTGGCCTGGGCTTGTTCTTTTCAAACTTTGCATCAGGGCTAGGGCTCCTTTCTTTGGTGTTTGAGAAGGAATGAGCCCTTCTTGGCTGACCTACAGTTCTAAAGCCTAACGCACTTTTTGTTTCTTGGAAGCTATTACTGGCTCACTGGTCCTTTTTGTTCCTTGGTGCCCCTGGTTGTTTTCTTGTATAATTCTTGCCATATGGGAGCGTAAGTATACAACTTCTGGCCCTTTTCTTTGATGGCAGCCATCTGCATGACAAGGTGGATAGAGGCAGCAAGTACATCTTGAATCACTACCATAGAGGTTGGAAAGTTTGTGTTTGACTACATTTGTAGTAGGTTTGGTACACCACTTGAGCTTCTATCAGAAAGAGGGCCTATTTAGAGCAGAATTGTTAAATGATCTACTCTATGTCAACAAAGGAACTCAAACAAAAGAAATAACTAAACTAACTCTATATTTAGTTGAAGCAAAAGAGACCTAGTTTGAGAATGATGACAAAAAGATTGGAACAACAAGGTAGAGCTCATGTGGAGGCAAGGCTAGGAAAAAGACAACTTGAAAGAGCGGGTGCTGAGCAAGCCCAGGAATCATCAAAGAGGTCAAGAGCACAAGATATACCAATTCTAAAGGTACGACTGCTCTCCCCACAAAGGGATGAAGATGAAATGTTTATGCCTTCCCCTACTATGAAAGAAGTCTCTCCGGAAGCAAGCATTGAACTCATAGCTGAGGCAAAAAAAGAAAAAGAACCAAAACATGCACCAGCTGTAGTTCCAAGAAGCAGCCAACACAAGCAGCCCTAATAGAACTGAAAATGTTTCAAGACTCACCATCTACAAGAGAAGGCCAGGCTCAAGAACCGATAGAACATCAAGAGCAAGGTGTCCAAGAAACACTAAAAGAAATTACAGAGATAGGTAATGCTTTAAGAAATGAACCAGAGGAATTGCCTACAATGGTTGAACTAAACAACGAAGAAGAGGCTCCAAAGGACCCTCAAGAAGATGTTGCAAGTACAAGTGGAGAAACTCAAGAAGCTATAGATGATGAGACAATCTTGACGTCTGCTCAACAAATCCAAAAGGATCTTGAAAAGATCATAAAAGCGGCAATGGACCAGGCAATAACATTTAAGGAATACAACAAAAAGATAACAGAGCATGAAATAGAACTCAAATTAGCAAATGAAACCAATTCTTTATTGGTTCAACAAGTCAAGAAAGACGGAGAGCAAATCAAGACTATCCAAAAGGATCTTGACAACCGAGCTCAAGAGTTAAAGGTAACAAACTCAGAGCTCCACTCTGTATATAGGGATTTAGGAGAGTGCAAACATACTCTAGAAAGGTCCCAAGGTGTTGAGCAGGTTGCTCTAACATTACAATTAGATGTAAAAAAGAGAGGGAGAGATTATAAAATAACATGTTGGGAAGATGGCCGTAAAAGAACAACAAATAGTGGCAATGCAAATGGCACATGTGGTAAGCCAAACTAGATAAGAGCAAGCTGAAAGCACAATCAGACAATTCCTTGCTAGCACAATCACTGGAACCGTACAACCAGACAACAGAGTCCCAAAGTTGTAGAAGCAGTTGGATCTTGAAAGACTATAGTGCATAACGATGCTAATAGGATTTATGCATAGGGAAGCTACCAAGTGACTTCTCAACAAAGTTGCCTCGGCTATCCACCGGCATCGGGCTAACCACCCGGAATCAAGCTAACCACCTATCATCAGGCTAACCACCTGGCATCAGGCTAACCACCTGGCATCAGGCTAACCACCTGACATCGGGCTAACCACCTGGCATCAGGCTAACCACCCGGCATCGGATCGCCGGCATCGGGCTAACCACCCAGCATCGGGCTAACCACCCGGTCAATTCTGTCCATCTGGACGATCATAAACCATTAGAATCATTTTCATACAAGAAATCTTTTCCCAAACAAAATTGAAACTTTCGGAAAACAATCTTTTTGGCAAACATTCTTTTGAACTTGAAAGTATGAAAAACACATGCTACGTGTTTTTTTTAATCGTAGATCAATTTTTCGGACAATGTATTCATTTCACAATAGGGTTTCCTATACGCGCTATGTCACGTATGCATATGAGAACTAAATTACTATGCAAAACATAATAAATTGACCAACCTACTCCGAATCTTCTGCGTGCGTAGTCGAGGGGACTACGTTCCCAGCAGCAGCGGATGCCTGGCTTGTTCCAGCCTCGTTGTAAGTAATACCACTGCGGGTTCGTTTCGGGGCCATTTCCTCGACAAAAAGTTAGAGCAAAAAAAAACGAAATACGAGAAAGATCTCCTACTAATGCGAAGTTGTTCATTTAATAATAAGGAAAAATTAGCGTTGCATAGGGAAAATTAGAAAATTAATTTTTTCAATTTAATATGATTTTTTGCAGAATTTTAAATAGAGAATTTTCCTATTAATTCAAGATAAATAATAAAAATTATTAAAAATTCTTGAGAAAATTTAGAAAAATCTAGTCTCTTATGAACTTTATAGGAAAATTACAAAACCTATTTTTCTAATTTATTAACAGATTTTAAAAAATAAAAGAATGATAGAATTTCCATTGAAAATTTCAAATAAATTAATTAAGTGATTAAAAAAATTAATTTCTTATTTTTCTATAAGTATTTAGTCTAAGAGACTCAATCCTAGCTCCTCATAATTATTGGAGTTTATTTACTAATTAATTTAATCAAAATTATGTAATTTTTAGGGAAAAATCAAGATTAAATATAATAAATCATTCTAAAAATTAACACCATAATTACCATAGGTTAACTAGAGCTTAATATATCTCTGATAATTTTTTTGAATGCAGTAAAGCGTATTTACTATTTTTCTTTTCTGATTTACACAAAATTTTCCACTAAAATATTCATAGTAATTATCTCATAATTTAAAAATTTATGAGATAATTATAGGATATTTCTAAAGCTGTAATGCACATACTGTAAATAGTGTAAGGCCTAATTTATAGTTTACTAATTTTTAGGTCATAATGTATGTGAATTTTGACACAAATTGGGTCCTAATAACTACATATAGTAAATTTAGAAAAGACTCTGTTTATGGCAGATCCTAGATACCTATAGAAACCTAGATAATTAGGAGAGCATCTTATTCTCTCCTGCTAGGGTATACTTTTGAATAGTTCAGAAGCATGGTGTAAGGCAAAAATCAGAAGCATGGCTAGTAGTTTCTAGTCTTTTATATAAAATAGATTTTATAGCATGGCTAGTAGTTTCTAGTCTTTTATATAAAATAGATTTTAATATAAAATAGATTTTAAAACTCTTTTTGGGTGCTATGCTTTCATATATATGAGTGCCGACATGCCGCTACACCCACCCGATCCGCGCCCCCTACCCCCAAGAAACATAAAGAGTATTACACTAGAACATCATGGAGAAATTCCTATGGCCTAGTAATCTCTCTAAACTACTAGTTTGCAAGGGAAGATTACTTATTCTCATATACAATATTAATCTAATTATAGAATCTTAAAGAGAGAGAAGAAAATATAGTAATAAAGATGATGGAATAAGATGGATCTTGAAAGACATAGGGTCCACAATATCTTGAACAAGAATAAATCTCTCACCTATTCTCTCCTGCTAGATAAAGCGGTAGAAGGCAATTTTGATCAATTTGGATCAATTCTTCTTGTTTCTTTGCATAAATTATAAGCTTTTACATAATTTATGCACAAATCCATGCATAATTAAGAATTTACTGATCGTTGAAATTCTGCAAATTTTCTTAATTAAGCGGATTAGTGACTGCTAATTACCTAGTATACATAGTTATAAGTTTAGCTAAAAGCATAGTTAAGCAAGGTATTATGCTGATGTTTTTGCATAATTACAAAGCTTAATTAGGGCCTAATCAGTGCCGCAAGTGGTTTTTATTTTTTGACCTAATTAAAAAATTAATTATTAAAATTTTTGGCTCCAAAAACTCTAGAAAAATTTAGGCATAATTTAGGCACAACTATGATTGATATCACTCATGCCATTGGAGAGTCTTCATTGTTGTTGATCTTCTTTGTGATGACATAGGGTCCACAATACCTTGCACTTAGCTTCTTGAATTTGCCTAAGGAGAGTGAGCTCCGCTTAGGTTTTACCTTCAGGAAGACCATGTCGCCTTCTTCAAACTCGCGTTCAGATCTATGGGAATCAGTATAAGCTTTCTGCCTATCTTGTGCAGCCTGGATTTCAAGCCTGATGAGCATCTCATCGAGCATTTCCTTGGAAGCTTGGACTCTCATCATTGGATCTGTCCACTTGAGGGGCGTCAAGCACTCTTGACCATAAAGAGCTTTAAAAGGAGACATACCTATGGAGCGCTGATGAGAGGCGTTGTACGCAAACTCCACTAGGTGGAGATATCTGGTCCACTTAGTAGGCTCTCTCATGCAATAAGCTCTCAACATATCTTCCACTACTTGATTTACACGTTCCGTTTGGCTGTCTGTTTGTGGATGATAGGCTGTGCTAAAGGACAGCTGAGTCCCTGTAGCTTCAAAGATGGCCCGCCAAAAATTTGATGTGAATTTAGAATCCCTGTCAGAGATGATCCTCCGAGGAAGGCCGTGATATACAAACACACCTTTCATAAAGACATGAGCTATGTCCACAAGGATGCATCCGCCACACTGTTCGACGTAGAAATACAGATTCCTTAATTATTTCTGACACAGTGTTGGTTTAGACAGCCCTTCATTCAAGAGAAAACAAGAGAATACCGTTCTTAACAAAACAGCCCTACACTTCAATAAACATTACTTCAATAACAATTCATTTGCAAAAAACATTCCGGCTTCAGCCGTTCAAAACCTCGTCTGATGCCTACCCGGCCATCAGGTATGATAAGGGACCTCGATCCTTGCTCAAGGAGACATCTTCTCTTATCCTTCCAAGGGACCTCTTACCTCACCAGGGAGATCTAGCTCTTGGTTCCCAAGGGACCTCTACCTCAACTAGGGAGTTCTAGCTCTTGGGGAGATTCGAATACCCTCCGAACCTCAGTTGGGGGGTCTAGAACCCAACCTCTCTCCAAAGCTACCCGCAATTGGAGAGGACAACCTAGGGACCCCCAGACCTTCGTCGTCAGACACGGGTAAATTCATAGCCCTTCTAAATTCTCCCCGCTCCTCCGAAGCTGTGATCTAGCTGTAGGTGGTCACCATTGCACCATCGGTCTCCTAGCCTAGAAAGAACCGACAGCTCATCCACTCGTGACCTACCCGGACACATACAGAGTGGGAAAATAAGGGTACGAGAGTAGGGATTCAACCCACACCAAAAAGTAATCAAAACTCTGCCCGAAACACCTGGGCCTCCTTGGCTCGCAGCCATCAAACCAATTACCTTGTCCAACTGGACAGCAAGATTTATTCATAACACTTCACAATTAACAATTCATAACTTTGCCATACAAACTTTTGATCAAGCGATTGGTACCAAAACATTATGTGGTGCGAATGCGTCAAACACATGCCAGTTTCCTTGACCGGACACCACCGATCTTACTTTCCATATACATCACTAGGATGGGATATAGCCTCTAATCCTAGGTCTTACATGAATGCACTACTCATTAATTTAATAACTTTAAATATAAAAACCTGGTCAATGCCCTCCTGGGGCTTTAAAGTCCGTAACGCTCCAACATCTTGGCTCTTCCCCTTTGCCGGTACCGCTACTGCGACCTCTTCCACGGGCAAGGGTGCCGGGGTACGCGCCGGAACCACCAATCTTGCTTGTCTTGCCTGGCCGCCCGAGTGGGTGTTGGCCGCTCCTGCCCGTTGTCCGCGTCTAGTTGGAGGCATGCTGACTAAAATTCACATAAAACAAAAGGAGAATGCTGTACAATAGCACAACCATGTTAGCGTGAATTTTCATAAATTAACCATGATTCTTGATGAATTTTCATGATTAATTTAGTTGTAACAGGCAAAAACTGCAAAAAAATACACTGAAAATAGGCAAAATCTGCCTTGCGAGAATTTTTAGACCTGTTTCTCGAGTTCAAAACATTATTAAAAAATTCAGGGATATCAATCTAAGTGATTTTGAATTTTTGTAAATTTCCTGCAGTTTTTGGATCATCAGAAAATGGTCTAAAAAATCAAAAAGTGAAAAAAAAGCAGTTTTTCGACATTAAAAATTAATTATAAATTATTCAGGCTTCCCAAAAATTATTCCAATATTTTTCCCATGATGAAAAAGGTCTGTAGATTACACCCTTATAATTTTTGGAGCTAAAAAGCCAGAATATTAATTTTAAAATTAATCTTAATTATGTTAAAACGGGATATGCAAGGAATGCATTCAGGCAATGTGAGTTGTCTACAAGTGAATGCTATTCCATAAGTGCAAAGGATTTAACTATAGGATCTCAACATGCTTTACGGGAGGTAAAACAGACTCCCGGGAGAGCCAAAACGGGCAATTTACTGCTTACGGGAAGGTTGGAGGTGGAGCAGGTGGGAACTAGGGCATTAAACTAATTGAGGAAGGACCTCCAGCGCCTGAGCGACCAAGATTGTGGTTGATAAACTCTATTTATATGTATGTATGTATGTATGTATGTATATGTATATGTATATATATATATATATATATATATATATATATATACATATATATATATATATAAACTTTTCAGATCACGCTTTTTTTTAACAAAACACGTGCGATAATTATCCAAACGCTCATTTCTGTGATCAGAGGCAAAAGGAAACTCCTCACCTGCACTGATACTCCAAAAAGGTATTCAATAAAAAATGAGATACCTGTGATTTGTATAGATTAACAAAAAGAGAGAGATTAAAAAATGTTGACTTGTCATCAGATCTATCTATTAGGAGGCGTCAAATTCAGCTCTGCCATCAAATTTGAAATCTATGTCTGAATCTATCAAATTTATAATCTCTGTCGTAATTCGTCAAATTCAAACTTGTGCCACTCATAGATGACTCTGTGATTATAGTTCTTCTACTCATGAGCCACTCACAATCAAAGAAAATGCTCTTTGCCCTCCATGGTAATCGTATCCCCGGCAACGGCGCCAATGCTTGTCTCCTCACTACACTTCTGGTTCTTTGTCCTAGGATAATGTTTGTGAGTGTTCCACCTATCACGAATGATAATGGTAAAAGCAATATATGTCAATCTGAGGATGAGGATGGCCCGACTAGGGCATGGAGGCACGCCAAGAGGTTGTCAATCTCTTGTCTGAACACAAGGTTTGCCCACATCACCTACCTAAGAGTTACGTTCGACAAGCACTCAATCCTACTTTAAACATGCAAATGAATGAACTAACCCACTCCAATCAATACCAAAATTGGCCTGAATGTTCTCTAGACTTGGAAGATCACTTTTTTACACTTAGTACTCAAAAAAGAGCAAAGGTGAAAATCGCGATTTCCATTCTATAGAAAATTACGGATCAGCAAATCCTGTACTGGTTGTACCCACCTTGTAGCTCCTCTTACCGGGAATCTACAGCACTAAACAGAAACTCATTTAGATGCTTGGTTTGTGAGAAAACTCACCCGGAAGGTTGTGGATAAGGTTGCTTGAAATGTTTGCGAGTACGCATGCGACCTAGCGGTGGCTTGTAGCTCTTGGCGAGAGCTATCCGCTGGTATCTTCAGTTTAGCAATGCTCTAATCACGCGGTGCGGTGTGAGTGGAAGAAGAAAGCACAAATATGCACGCACAGAGCTTCTAATTAGAACTTAAAACTTTGTTATTAAAATGCTTGTTTTACATCCCTTTTATACCTAGGGCAAGGTTCTCTTATGTACAAGGGGCAAAATGTCATTTTGACTTTACAAGCGGGAAGCTCATGGCCCCCATTCTGCAAAATTAATGGAAAATTAAGAGGAAAATAAAAAAACTAAAAGTTATGACGGGATCTGACTCCACTTGAGTGTCGCTCTTTAGTAAGTATCCTCTTGCTGTTGACCGTCGTCAACACTCACACAACCACACACACCCCACATGCACACACATGCGATCAGCTTTCTCTTTCTCTGTGGGTAGAAAAAGAAGGGGAGGGGATGCCCACTACCCTCGCTGTAGAAGAGGAAGGGGTACGCAATGCACACATGTTGCAAAAGGGGAGGAGGCATGCAACTCGCCCTCTCTAAGGGCGGTGAGTAGAAACAGAAGGGGAGGAGTGCTCTATAATAACTACTAATTCTCTCCCTATATTAATAAGAGCAATCCAATTTTAACTAATTGAAATTATATTGAAAGTGAAAATCTTTCACTAGTTGAAATTATATCAAATGTGAAAATCTTTTTTTTGGCCCTAGACTCTAAAGGGAGGACTATGCAATGGGGGGGTGGCCTCTTAGGAAAGGACTATACAATTTGGTTCTTTGGGAAAAGCGGGGGGGGGGGTTAGGATGGCCTTTTTTTCCCCCTAAGAAGAAAGTATGATTAGCATTAGGCGAAAAAAATTTCTTTATTATTATTGTTACTTACTGTTTTGCCAACATCGACAACGCCAAATGTTACTAGCAAAATCCCATTTTTGTACTTAAAATCCCATCAATTTTGTAATATAGGGGCTAAATACGGCTTCCAACTTGTAAATTAGAAGCCCATGAGAGATTAGGGATGATACATTTTGAATTGACAGTGTTGGGTATATAAACCAACACTTGTATGGGAGTTCTTTTGTGGAGAAGAGAGATTTGTTTGTAGAAAGTGGTGATTTTCTAGTGCTTTCTACATGCAAACGGGTGAGTGTTTTCTTATGAGCTTTCATACATGTGTTCTCTAGTGTATGTACTTCAGTTTGACGTGCTTCTAGCTTGCAATGTGTGCGTATGTGGATCATAGTCATGGCGTAAATGTGCTAACTACTTGTGGCTATAGCCGCTTGTAGGAAACTCCATTTTCCAATGCAATCCTTAGATAGTGTAGATTATAGATTTGTGCCAAGTCATCAATTTGGTGACACTTTCACGTTTGGGTCATGTTTGTCTCACGAATAGTTTTGATGACCAAATGCTACCGGAATTCATTGATATTATATGTATGTCTTCCTTATGTTTTGGAGCACACCCATATGCATTGAGATCATGTTTGTCTCACAAATAGTTTTGATGACCAAATGCTACCAGAATTCATTGATATTATATGTATGTCTTCCTTATGTTTTGGAGCACACCTATATGCATTGAGATCATGATTTGGAGTGTCGCGGATCCTTGTAGACCTGAGTTTCAGCTCTCTACTTGTGTCACGCACTTAACTTGTGATTTCACCGCATTTAGTGATTCTAAGGCCATTAGTGATTCTAATGGCATGGATGGAGTCCCAGTAGCGTTGGCAATCATGTTCCATCATCTACTGTCGATTTGACTCATTTCTTGTTAGCATATCATATGTTTCTGTCCTAGGTTCGTGTTTGAGCTCATCAGTGATTCTAGCATTTGGCATGTTTGATTCACCTAGACTGACAATCTAGTGTGGCCTCCCGGTCCCTCACGGTATTGACATTGTATATGCTTTGCCACGTAGGCTACTATACTCGATACTATTTGCAGTCGCTCGAGAGTAATGGTGAGTGAACATCTGGCGCCATTGCTGGGGATGTGACCTAACTTGAGAATCAAACAGCAGAGGAGATAGTCCTTGATTTCTCCCTTAGAACTCATCACATTCTTTCCTTCTAGCTAGTAGACCTTAGAGTAGGTGACTTTAGGGTCGTAGACTTGTTAAGAGAGTCGTCGGGTGTTAGTTGAGTGAAAGAGTGAGGTTATGACGCAACTTTGCTTAAGGATTTAGGTGAAGTTCGCCATGTCCATTTTGGAGTCCAAAAGTTGTCCTATGGTGTTGATTTTTGGTTTCCATGTACATTTTATAGTTTAGAATCTTTTTGCTTTGTTAGATTAGCGTTTAGGAGTAGTAGTAGGTAGGAATCATACGTTGAATGTGCACAAAAAGTTTGCATTTGGCTATTTGACCATAACTTGTCAAAAATGCAAAATTGAGCATAACTCAAGATTTTTACACTCATTTCTCATTCTGATTGATAGAATAGGTTGTTATGATCTTGTGGATGCTAGTCCTAAGCCACCATCTCATTTAACATCAGATTTCAAGTAAAAAGTACAAAAAATCGCTAAGGAGAGCATTTAAAGAAATCTGAGTGTTAGGGTGAGCTTTTCAAGTCCACTTTGCATGAGAGTTGAGATTTAGCACATTTTGGACATAAGGAATATAGCTGTGTGAAAAAATATGGAAAAACTTTAAGCTAAAAAATGTACAGGTGTGATCCCCAGTCGTGCTAGTGTCACATTGCCAGATCTGCAAGATTTGAGCATACACACTTGTTCTACATGCTTTAAACATCTCATCTATGTGATTGGATTTGAATTTGGTTGAAAAGTTAGTGCTTAAAGTGCAAAAAATTCCAAGTTGCAGCCATCTCAAATGAGCCAAGTTTTGATCATTTGACATAGCATAAGTGGTCAAATCTTGATAGGATTTCAGTTGCTATGAGTAGCCCTCACTTAGTGAAACATAATTGTGTGGTCAAAGTTGCAAAATTCCTACTTGTGACACGATCGCACCTATGTCAAAGTTGTGAATCGTCAACACTCCCCCCCTCCTAGTTCATGTTGTCCCGACATGAGCATCTAAGGATCGCCGTCGATGATTTCCTCCATGCCAGCACGCCATGTTTGACTTCTTTGGACTGTCTCCGGGGTGGTGAGGTTGATGACAAAAGTATTTATTCTTTGCATTGCGCTATATGCTACATAGCGAGCACTTAAATCAGCTACTTCTCGCCCAAAAAGTTTGGTGTCAAAATTGAAGAAGCCTGTGTAAAATGCCTCGTCAAAAGTGCTCATATAGTATGAAGGCAAAAACATTATGCGCGCAAAAAAGCCGTACAAAATGTTATTTGGTGGCTGTTGGCTTAAGTTGTAGGAGAGGTTTTGTAGCCCGTACCAGGGTGTTCCTGACGCCTCAGCCTCTTTAAATATTTCAATACAAGCACCCAACATTTTACATATCTTCCTAAGCATTTCTACTCCCATTACCATTCTTGCACTCCTCTCATAGCCTTACTCTCAAACTCTTCTTGCGTCTCTCCTTGAAGTCTACTCCCAGTATCATTCTTGCACTCTTCTTTCATCTCACAGCCTTACTCTTGAACTCTTCTTCCATCTCGCCTTACTCTCTTACTTTCTCTTATTCCTCATTCCATATTCTTGTAGCTTAAAGCTTCATGGATCTTTTTGAAGTCATCAATTCCGTGAAGGAAGCCATTAGCACCAACAAAGATTGGATCGCCGAGAACAAGGCGAAGAGAGAGTAAAGAAAGAGACAACGAGCTCCATTAACCCAAGACGAAAATGAGGAGTTTGCTCTTCAAAAGCGCCTAGAGAAGGAGGAGAGAGAAAAAAGAAGTAGGTCTACTAGCAAAATAAATAGATTCCTTTCATATAGGAGAGAGCTAACAGACTTTCATGTTCTAGCATAGCAAAACTGAGATTCGACATAGAAAAACTGATCCATTTTTCAAGGGAAAGCCATACTGGGCATCTACTAAAGCATAAGTAACACACTGGTTACTTCAAATTTGCAAAAGTTCAAGTGGTGACATGGTCACGCCTATGTCATGCTATTGATCTGACACCATCAATCAGAGTGTTGGGCATGTTGTATATAGTCTAGGGGTGAAGTGCCATCTCAATTGGACAAGTATAAGACACCCAAATAGCAAGAAAACCGTTGACAACCTAATTGAAATGCGAATTTTTGAGTGTCTTTGCTAAGCGTTAAAGTGCTTGTAATTATAGCAGTTAGTTATAGGCTATAATAGTCTAGTAGTACTCTATAGAGAGTAAAAAGTAGTGTACAAAAGGTCAAAGTTTTGTCACTTTGTTAGGCTTAGAAAGTGTAGAAAACATAGTCTAGAAATAGGGTGCAAGACTAATCTAATTCATTGGTCTCAGGTGTGCAATTGCAGATAAAGAGCAACCTACGAAGAGGGAGCTGCGAACTTTACTAGTAAGTGGCTATTCTTTTCTTGAATGTATTTAAGGTCAGGAAACTGGTATAAGTCAGGTGAAAAAGATCTAGAGTCAAGCGCGAGCGTGAAGTCTAGTGAGGAGAGTGTGTCCCAACACTCACCGTTTCTTAGAGCCTATCATTGAGGAGGAGACATTGTCCGATTCTACCTCTAGTATGGCTTTTGAAAACCACTTCGCTGACATGCAAGACTTTTCTATGACATTCAACATAAGGTTGGTGTATGCAAAGACCAATGCTCACAATGCACCACTTTACAGGGATCCAATGAATAGATGGGTAGTCAAGATAGGTGACCATCCTACTGCACTAGATGCAGCTCCGTGGGTAAATTACCAAGGGGACTTGTATATGGGGTAGGAGGGTGTGCGCTATGTTGTTGTAAAGGATCTTGAAAGTGTCGATAAATGGGGTCAAATTGTTACGGGTTTCAAGGAGGAACAACCACCTTATGGGGATTCCGATGAGATGAAACTCTTAAATGTTATTCGGACTCGAAGAGTGCTAATAGATGACTCAAGAAATGCCTTGTACTTCAAGGAGATGGATGACACGAAAACATGCTATTTCACGAAAGATCCAAATCCTAATACGCTTCTGAATGACAAATTCTTGTATGTGTATTTACAAGGTGGAAAAACAATACGCTTAGTGCCAATTATAATGGAAAAATTCAGAAATGTTTCGAATTTATGTATCAACGCACGGCAAAAAGCATCACTTGGGCATGGATTGCCGATACCAGAGTTAGCACCAAAGGTTACTTGAAGGAAGTTTGTTGACCAAGGATGGATCTAGGGATCACGCAGGAGGTTCTAGATTGCAGAATCTTAGCTCAAAAGTTGCAAGCTCGAGAGTTAATGAGAAAAGCAAAGTAAGAACTCTACCAAGTGCACCAAGTTTACCAGAACCTAGATATCATTCAACCTATGAGCTAGAAAAGGACGGGTCATTAGCACATGAGGTGCCATCAAGACCTGCTAGTTCATCTAAGCCCATAGTCAAGTTTTCAGATCCTATGGAAGAAGTGCGTGCCTTCACCTCAGGACAAGGAATGTTCGAAACAAGGAGAGTTAGAGCAGCTCACTTTCAGAAGTGGGTTAAGAAGTTTAATGGGTTAGATGATCCTTATGATCATGTGGCTAACTTTAAACAAGTAGTCAGAGCCAAACAAGTTCATGATCTCCACACAAAGGTGTAAGGTTTCGGATTTACGTTGGAAGGTCGTGCACTGTCATTGTTTCAGACTTTGGACCTTTCCATGTATCATACCTATGAAGCGCTTGGGAAAAATTTTGTCACGGCCTTTTGGAAAATAGGATTGCAACATTATGTGCTTTCGCAGTTTCATGGGTTTGTGCAAAATTCAGACAAGTCCATAAGGGATTGTGCTAACCGATTGTGACAATATTTGTCGAGATGTCCTAAAGAGGAAGTACCGACAAGTGAAGAGAGGTTAGTGTTGATCTTCTTGAAAGGCTTGTTGGATAATATGATAAGTCATCAAGAAGGACAGTTTAGTATGGACTTGAATACGTTAATGTTCATTGCGGGTCAGGGGAGACCTTCGATGTCAATGGATCCGAAACGAGCTTCTAGTGCACCATTGGGACCATTCAAAAGTACATTGGGCAGTGCAGAAAGTACATTGAGACAAAAGAAAACATGCCCGGAGGTGCTGAGTCAATGCAAAGAAACGTAACATTCGTGCCGAATAGTTTTCCAGATGAGAAAGACAGATTGGATGAGAACTCTTTGGAACGAAATTAGAGAGAAAAATGCTAAAGAAAATAAAGGGAAAGCACCTATCATGGAGATAGACCTAGATAAGGAACAAACACATTTAGAACTAGAATCTAGGTATGGTGTTGCAACACCATCCTCATCCAAGTCAAGTAAAGCATCGACCATTACCTTCTTTCTTGGGAGATGATAATAGTGAAAAGGATGTCAAGAGGGCACCTATGCAATACCACCCAACTCCGAACATATTGGATACTGCCAATCTTCAAGCATTGCTTTCCACATCGGTTCAAGTAATGCTACCATTAGCGGATGTACTTAAAGTTAAGCCAGAGTTATGGCAAGAGGTCATAAAGTGCTTGGCCAAGATGGGAATTCAAACTTCTCATCTAATGATGACAGTTAATAAGATGTTGAAGGGGAGGATGACCAGAGAAAGAGAGTGAAGTATGAGCCTGTTCCCATCAACAAAGTAGGAAACTACTGTGATGGTGAGGATGGCAATACTACTTTACTTGTGGAATTCAATGAAGTCAAGAGTATGGCTATATTGGATAGTGGAGCAGGAGTAGCCATAGCCACCAAGCAAATATGGGAATCTCGGGGTAAACCATCCTTGAGAAAGACAAGGATGAGGCTTCAGTTAGCAGATGGATTCATTGAGTCTCCAATCGGCTTACTTGAGCAAGTAGTTGTGACTTCATGCGGAAGAGAATATGAACACACTTTTGCGGTTGTGGATTTCGGAAGGAAGCCCAACTATGAGATCATCCTAGGTCGCCCATTGAAAATGATTTAAGATTGGGGCTACAACTACATCTACCTACTACGACAGCCAAGTGCCACAACTCATATTGACTTACGAGATCATTCCTTCAAGGATGTTTTTAATACACCCATCAAGGACATGATTTCCACTGTAGATCAGGATGAGTCTGTACCATCATTCCTTCAAGAATGCTTTTAATACACCCATTAAGGACATGATTTCCACTGTAGCTCAGGATGAGTTTGTACCATCATGGCTAGTCCAAGGCAAGCCATTATGGTTGTGTGGAATTAATGAGAATAGTGAAGGAGCTGAAGCTCATCAGACTATATTGTTGAACCTTTTCTGGAACATGAGTTAGAACCATATGGTTGGCATGATATTCTCTCTATGTTAGATGTTTGCACAAATGTTCATGCTGTCAAGCATTGTGATGAAGATGGTTATGACATCATGTCTGTGAGAATGGTTTAAGTGATTGAAGTTGCAGACAAATATCACTAGTGGCAATTATGATGAGGAGATCATACTAGAAGGACCTAGAGCATATTCTTCAAGAATATGGTACGGAAGTACTAGCAATGAGAGTTTGAAATCTTTGGTGATGCCGATAAAGATGGATATCTCGCCATTTGACGACGTTCAGGGTGAGAAACTGGTTGGAGAATCAAATGACAAGGAGCCTGATATTGAGGATAACGAGTTGGAATTCTATGATGCATCAGATGAAACTCTCTTTGAAGATAAGTCAAAAAGATGAAAACCAAATAAACGAGAGAGAAGGTTTGCCAAGAAATCAAAGAAGACGATGTTGAAACTTAGGAATGGAAAACATGTTCAAGTTGAGCTTAACCTAAGCCAGAGACAACAAAACGGCAAATCAAATGAGCTTAAAGTTAATGATGTCATCGGGTTGGAACAATGTTGAGACAGTGCAGGAAGAAGAAATTGGTGATGACAACAAGCAGTAATGGGAAGTCTCAATATTTGAAATGGGTTGGTGCTAGTGATTGCATCAAAGACAAGGTGTCAAGTTGCTACTTAACACAAATCTTTGAACTTGATGCCCGTAAACTGAAATTGAAATGAAAAGTTCAATGCCACTTGAAAAAGAAACAAAAAATGAAAGTAACCACAACGAAAGTAAGGGAAAGGACAAATATTGTTTGTCAAAATGGGAAATGAACAGTGACACAAAAAACAAGAATGACAAATAGTCTTTAGGTGTTCCTTCACATTACAAGAAGTATACAGTCGAGGAAAGAAAGATATTGGTTCAGAAGCCGGATAGAATGAGTATCACTCCCGATGTGTCTTATGATGGACTTGAAGATGCGAAACGGGTGGATCTTGCTCTTCGAGGGGAGGATCCAAGGCCAGTATACATAGCTATAGATCTTGATGAACAAGAAGTACAAGCAATAATTAGGTTGTTGCATAGAGATGTTTTTGCATGGTCTTACAAGGACATAAAGGGAGTAGATCCGGAAGTATGCCAACATACTATTCCGATGAGGGATGATGCTAAGCCATGCAAACAGCGTCTGTATTCTTACAATGGCAATTTTGCTCAAAAAATTGATGAGCAAATTAATAAGCTTAAAGAAGCGGGACTCATTTATGAGATTGAGCATATGGAATGGGTTTCACCACTTGTGGTAGTTCCCAAAAAGAACAAAAAGTTACGAGTATGTGTAAATCTTAAGAAGGTGAATGCTGCTTCCGTACGGGACAATTATCTTCTGCCCATAACAGACCATGTGATCGAGAGGGTAGCGGGTGCAGAAGCGTATAGCTTCTTGGATGGGCTTTTGGGATACAATCAGTTATCCATTGAACTATGCAATCAACACAAGATGACATTTGCCATGAAAGAGGCATGTTTGCCTATCGAGTTATGTCGTTTGGGTTGACGAATGCACCAACCACCTTTCACAGACTCATGTGTCACATACTTAGAGAATTTTTGAGAAATTTTCTGGAATTTTATGTTGACAATTTATGCATTCACTCCAGATAAAGAGGAGACCATTTATCACAACTTAGAGCTATATTTGACAAGTGCAGACTTTATAGGCTGTGCTTGAATCTAGAAAAGTGTGTGTTCATGGTATGACAAGGCAAGATCTTAGGGACATATAGTGTCTAAGAATGGTATATTGTACAAGAAAGGTAGAGATAAAGTTCTACGATTGTGCATTGATGCACACAAAGCAAAGTCTTACCTGGAGTAGGCACATGTGGCAATAGGTAATATCCATATGGCTCTAGAGAAAACCTTACAAAGAGTGGAACGCATGGGAGCCTTTTGGCCTTCTATGAGGAAAGATGTATATGACTATGTTAGAGGTTATTCTTGTGAGATGGGTATAGATCCCAATGTTCTTAATGGCATAACTCTCTATCATATGTCACCAATAGCACCAAAGTGGGCATAGACTCTTGTTGAGTATTTATCTACCAACATATTTCCTGAGAAGATGAACAAGTTGAGGCAAAGGTACTTGCAGAAGCAAGCTCAAGATTTTTGTATTATTGCCAAATCAACTATACCATCGTGGTGGTAAAGATGGTCAGATGAGAATCTGTGTGATGGAAAAAGAATACGTAGCAGTGTTAGTGCATGCTCACGCTAGTATTCCTGGAGGTCATTTCTCTGCTGATGTGACAGCGAAAGCTATAATAAGAGTAGGGTTATGTTGGCTGACTTTGTTTAAGGATGTGCCACAGTACGTGAAAAGATGTGATGAGTGCGAAAGGTACAAAGCTCCGATACGTCGCGAGATGATGAAATGCCACTAAGACTGATGATGGGAGCACAAGCATTTGCTAAGTGGGGCATTGATTTTATTAGACCAATTGATCCACCAACAGCTCGTACACATGCAAAATACATTATTATTGCAAAAGATTACATGACAAAATGGGTCGAGGCAAAAGCCACAGTAAAGAATAATGCTCGTACAACTGCAAAGTTCTTGTTCGAGAATGTGTTCGCTTATGGCCCTGCGAATTGAAATTGTAAGTGATCGTGGAAAGCACTTCCTAAATGAAGTCATTGAAAATCTGCTGGATATCTTTATGGTCATTCATAAGAAGTCAGCACCCTATCATCCACAAGCCAGTGGCCAAGTTGAAAGCACAAATAAGATACTAGGGTCAATGTTAACGAAGATCGTGAGCAATTCGAAAACGGATTGGGAAATGAAGTTACCTTTGGGCATACAGGGTAGCTTATAAGATAGCTATTGGAACAACACCGTTTAAAATGGTGTTTAGACTAGATGCCATATTGCCCATGGAATTTTTGATCCCAACCTTAAGAGTGGCTAAAGAGCTTATGTGGATAGGACATGAACTGTCAGAGAGGCTAGAAGAATTGGAACAGTTGGATGAAACAAGACTAGCTACTATAGCAAGAATGTATGCTTTGAAAAGAAGGCAAAAGCAGTTTCATGATAGCTGAATCATGACGAAAGAATTGCAATTGGGAGACTTAGTTCTAGTTTTTACTCTCAAGGAGTTCTAGGCTAAGTTTACCAAGTGAGGACGTGGTCCTTACGTGATTTTTGGACTATCATTTAGTGCATAGTTAAGCTTTCCATGCTTGATGGAAATGCCAAACTAGATAAGCGAATGTTGAACTAAGAAGTATAACATTCCTCTAATGCAAATGAAGCTTGATAGATTGCATAAAGCAAAATGGCATCAAGAAAAATGTAAATTAGTAGTAGCTGAGATGGGTCAAGAGGAAGCCAGAGAAAGAGCTAACAAACGTAGAATGCGAGGAGTGATTTCATTAACCAAGGGTTGTCTAAACATTGTAAGTTTAGCATAACGCAGAGTCTTGATGATGGAGAGTTCGAGGATGAAACACCTCCTCTTCATTGCTGTTCAAGTTGGGGAACAATGTTTACCAACTTATGTATTTATTGACTTGAGAGCGGATGGGAATGCTATCTCATATAAACTGTTTTCTCAATTGAACTACATAGAACTTAAGAAAACTAATGCCATGTTTGAAGCATTCACAGGAGACAATGTAAAAGCTCATGGCATTTGTGAATTAAATTTGTTTATAAGTGAACTAAGCTGCTTCTTTGTCACCCAAGGGAAAATGCAAGATACTCTGCTAATTTTAGGGAGGACCTGGCAAAGGAAACACAACTGCTTCATCAACTGGGAGAGAAAACTTGTACATTGTCAGAGTGCCGATGACAACAGATTGTGGGTGCCTCTGAGACAACCTGATGAAGAGTATGCCGCAATCATCCGAGAACTGCCAGATTCCTTGACAATCATTGCAGGTTCACAATCAAACACAGTAAAGAATGAAGAGAAAAAGAAAGAATCAAAGATGATTCAAAAGCCACAAGTACCAAAGCAAGTTAACGCCAACAAAAGCCACGGAGAAGCTAAGCTCAAGTGGATTTGGGTAAAAAAGGATATACCAGAGCCAATCACTGATAATGCTTCTAAGGCACTGAAGATCCCAACATCCAAGAAAGCAGCTAAAACGCCAATAGGAAAGTCACAGACAAATGGTCAACAAATGTGGATTCCCAAAACGTTACTCCAAGCTCAAAAAGATTCAGAATACATTTGGGTTCCAAAGATTCAAAGACCATTGTCAATGTCATCTAGAAAGACAAAGAAATTGAAGAAGAAGAAACTTCAACCCATCCAACAAGTGCAAAAAAGTTCACACAAGCAATCAAGCAGGTATGGGTTTTGAAGGTGACTCTTGATTACACAGTAGATGGGATGGCATGGATTCCAAGAAACTTGGTAACAAGTTCTACCAAGAAGGCTGTGAACAACTCATTCGGTAAACACTTTGACAACCACATAGTGCATCAAAACCAACAACCATTAAGAAAGTGTGGAAACCAAAAGCAAAGACTCAAGAATAATGCCAACAACCATGAAAACCATGAAGTGCTTGGCAAAGTAACCAATGTCAACAGGTGTGGAGAGTAAAAACTACTTCGCCAAGTACTGTTCATCAACAAGTTGGAGAAGATCAAGAAGGACTTCACAAAAGAAGTCAAGGTTTGGAAGCCAAAGCTAGTTCAACCACAAAGTGCAAAAAAGTAGGCTCCAATGACGCCATTGAAGCCAATCAACTTTAGGGCATTGGATCTTCACCTCAAGCTATTTGGATTTATGTCTGTGCTGCGTCAGACATGGTTAGATTTTGTTCATTGTCGACAACAAGGCTATTCCAAATTGACATCATTTGCGAAGCCAGTGTGTCAACGCCCAAAGGGAGATGAATTTTCAAGGTGAATTAGGTGATGAGCACCAAGAGACAACAATTGTATATAGTAGATTAGGTTAGTTAGGACATAACCTCATCAGCAAATGCCCATGGGACACATCGTACCATGACCTTATTTCTTGCACAACATGTTTTTAATTGCATTAATTTTCAATGCATAATAGGGTCGCATTACATGACAATGCATAAGGCACAATATTTTGAAACCCTTGCACACTCCTACGACCATGACCGATCATCGCACATAGTGCTTCGATTAGGTGGGGGGGGGAGCACGAGTGTGAGACAGGTCAACTGTGAGTTGGGTTGTGTGTGTTATTAGAGAGTTGTACTAAATGAGTATGCACACACACTCGGCAATGTGCTCAGGAAGTTACTTTTCTTTCTTTTGTTATTTTTCTTTTGTTTTTATTTTGTTTAGTGGAAAAAACAAGCCCAGATGCACAAAAATGCACAAAAAGGCACGCATTAATGCCAAAAAGTGAAATTATGAACTATTTCAAGAGTCAACTTAGCGACTATAGCATAGTGCTTGTTGTGTATATAATTAGACTATTTTTAATAGGAGTAGGTACAATTTTTTGAGATTTTGGTTATTTTTTATTATTTTTTAAAAGATTAATAAAAAAAGCAAACAAGCTCAAAAAAAGGAATGGTCTTCAAACGTCGGATCTAGAAGACATGCAAGAATAGTTGGTAAAGTTTGGAAGCAAACAAAAATAGTGCAACGGACACCTGTTAGTGGCAGGAGATCAAGAAAGAATAACGAGATAGCAAAACCACAGATATTGATGTATACAGTCAAACCTAGGGTTTTGCTAGGCAAGCAATTCAATGGGTGAGGTTTATTTAGGAAAGTAGGGTACCTGTCTGTTGGGCTAGATATAAGCCTTTTAGCTTGCTCATTTGCATTATTCTAAGTTTGAGAGAGGTTTGTGAGACTTCAGCACGTGATCTTCTGTGCTTGATTACTCTCATCCTACTCTATCGAAACTCACATACGTATTCATCATACTATATATTAGCTTGTGAGTGAGTGAGCACCTCAGATCTGCTATTACGTGAGTATATCGAAGACAAAGAGAGTGTACAGAGATCATGGGTGGTTTGGTTGTTCCCAAGAGAACATCAGCTACCAGGTACTTGCACAAACCATCTCACTTTGTCTATTAAACACCAGCACATGCACTAATGAACAAAGAAAGGCCTAGACACTGTGCATTGAGTAAAATAGTTTTTATAAGGCCAAAAAGTCTCAACACAACTAACTTAGCTCTAAACAAAGATCCAGAAGGGTTTTGGGTGTGGTAAAGACATCAGAGGACTGAAGGAAGCATGGGGAACAAAAATATGTCAAAAAACTTCAAAAACCTGATGTCATGACACAATTGTGCCAGTCTCACAGGCTAGATTTGAGTGATTCTAGAGAAAATTGACATCATAGACTTGTCCAACACATTGAGGGGATCATGCCCAAGTGATTTCAAGTGGGAATTCTTATCTCTGGAGATCTAGGGATGCAAACTCACATCCAACCACATAGGAAGGTAGGCCTAACCTAGATGGAACTAACCATGTAAAAATTTCTAAGTTGCCACCTCAGATCTGACCTAGATCTGACAAAAATTGCAAAAGACGCTCACAGAGTAAGGCTGATGTTTGGGAAGGATAAAGGTGTTCAAATTTGACAAGAATTGCGTCAGAGCCTATGCATGACACAAGGAATGAGATGATGCAAAAAATTTGCAATTCTCAGAAGGTGTGAACTAGTCGCACTAGCCTCACTAGGGCATATTTTTCAATTTGGGCTCATCTTAGGCATCTGCACACTTAGGGGGACTCAAATCTATCACTATTTATAACATTGAAGAAGAATTTGGGGTAGATTTGTCAAATTTGGTGTCGTCAACACTATTTCTAATCAACTTGTCGGGTTTAGAAGAAAGCATTATAAATGGATGACAGAGGTATGCTAGAGTCAAGAAGGATCATGTTAGTGATAGCAAGATACAGGGTAGCTTATGCAACCACAGGAATCAACAAAGAATCAAATTTGGCTTCACTAATTTGCTAACATGCATATGTATGAAACTAACCTTCGAAAACAGGGATGTTTGAATAGCAAAGACTAACGTCAAAGATAACATACTTGTTTTGACAAGATGGACCCTACTTTGCAAGTAGGCTTGAGGTCTACCGCTTACCAAAAGAGGAAGCAAGAAATCACGTCAAAGAAGCACGCACTCCCACCATTCTCCTTATATAGAAAGGAGATTCTATAAAAATGCTATATAGACCAAGAAGTGCTCGCAGCAGTGAAACAAGCTTATGCCATCAAAGCAAACTTTGAAGATGACAAAGGGCATGAGAAGACTATAATATATGCTTCTTCAACGGTGCATCAAATTCAGAATTCTCCAGAATGCATGCATATCTATCGCCTACAGGCTTTGAGGATTTTTTCGCAATGCGTCCATGTCAAGTCGATGCCCTATGATCTCATGAGCTGAACAGGTACAAGAGGTCAATATAACAGGAGATTTGGTGGTGAGAGCTTTAAAGCTCAATGAAGGAGGATATGACACAAGTTCAATGAAGCTGACAACTAAGGAAAGAGCTTCCATCTTCTCCTCAGACAAGTACGACAGTGTGTACACAGATTTAAAAGTTTAAGAAGTGAAAGTGGCACTACAGATACATCAACATTACTTTAATGTTCTAAAGCCACACAGGTACACATAGCCAGATGCACATATGGCTTATGTGTTTACCATTGCCTTCAGAAGAAATAGAATGATCAGAGGTGATTGGGGAGATAAAATCCTCAAGGATCTTAAGAGAGCAGCAATGACGAAGAGTTATGCCAAAACACATTATATGGCAATGGAACAGTTCTCACGTGCATTGCATATGAAGCTCTAGGAATGCGAGATGAGCTAAAAGTACTCGAAGATGATAATCTAGTGCTCATAGAAGTGCAAGAAAGGAGACAGGAAATGCATGCCATAGTACAAGAATAAAGTCTGCCATGGCAGAGACATCTCCTCAAAGGCAAGAGATAGCTCAAGAACCTGAAAGGAAAGGGCTAATGTTATTCGGATTGGAAAAGGCTAGATTGAAGTGGGTTCTACCAATTGAGCTAAAGGAAAAGCAAAAGTCTTCTCGAAAGATGCAGAATACCAGAGAATTAGAGAAGCAATCGAGCGAGGATAGCCAGCTAAGAAGCGACGAACTGGAGAAGTGAAGTAAACGACAGACGCATCTTCCAGTTCATGCATCTACATAACTTGGAAAGAAAAGTGGCTAGAGGACAGTTTCAGTGGGATGTGGGCGATGAAAGGAGAACAAAGACAAGGGCTGACAGGCCTTCGCCATAGCCAACCACTCCTCCACAACTAATCTCTCGAGAACATATGGAAGATGTACTTCCGAAACATGACAGATTGTCAGGGGAGTTCCCTTACCCAGAATTGGGATTGGAAGTGGAAGAAATAGCTATGAAAGAGAATGTGCCACCGCAAAGTGAATTGGAAGAACCTACAACTACACAAGAGATTCTTGTGAATCCAGTGGTGGAAGAGATTGTGAATATAAGCGAAGGACTATAAATGCCTATTGCACATCCACCACGGATATCCACAACAACAAGTAGGGTAATTCCAATTCCACCAACATTCACTTCTCCTGATGTTGCGGGGGCTACGACCACATTTAAAGATGCAATTATGGCTACAGATAAAGTTACGGATGAAGATGGGACAAAAGGAATGAAGATGCAAAAGATGTGGAAGTCAAACGGGAATAGAGTGCGGGAAATCGACATTCAATTCGGCAATTATACAACCCTTTTATACCTTGGGCAAGGTTCTCTTATGTACAAGGGGCAAAATGTCATTTTGACGTTACAAGCGGGAAGCTCATGGCCCCCATTCCGCAATGCTACTTAGAAATTACATAAAATGAAGAAAATTAAACTAAAACGGGGACTCCGCTCCATTGTTGGTCGACTTCAAAAATTGTGCTCTCGTCTTTTGTTGTTGACTTTCGTTGACCTTTGTCAACACTCCCCCCCTCCTAGTTCATGTTGTCCCGACATGAGCATCTAAGGATCGTCGTCAATGATTTGCTCCATGCCAGCACGCCATGTTTAACTTCTTTGGACTGTCTCCGGGGTGGTGAGGTTGATGACAAAAGGATTTATTCTTTGCATTGCACTATATGCTACATAGCGAGCACTTAAATATGTTACTTCCGGCCCAAAAAGTTTGGTGTCAAAATTGAAGAAGCGTGTGTAAAATGCCTCGTCAAAAGTGCTCATATAGTATGAAGGCAAAAACATTATGCGCGCAAAAAAGCTGTACAAAATGTTATTTGGTGGCTGTTGGCTTAAGTTGTAGGAGAGGTTTTGTAGCCCATACCAGGGTGTTCCTGACACCTCAGCCTCTTTAAATATTTCAATACAAGCACCCAACATTTTACATATCTTCCTAAGCATTTGACATGAAAGGCCAGGTATTCCCTCATACCATTCAACAGCATCTTTGAATGTATTGAGCATGTAGTCTTCATTTATCGGCTGTCCTGCTGCTGGTGCTGGGAGGCTTGGGTAATTAAGCCAAGTCGGATGTTTCTTTATGACTTCATCATGCTCCTCCCAGGTTCTAATGTGCAACACTGGGCAGAAACATACATCAACCTGTATTTTTAATGGTGCCCGCAAATAATGGATAATATTTTCGAGAAATCTCTTCAGCCACGCCTTTCTCCACCTCGGCTGGCGCTGCGCAGTGTTTGCGTCTTCTCGATGCATCTTTGGTATCGTTGCTCAGCTGCGGAAGAGCTCATATTTTATTAGTGGATAAGGGAGACTCTTTGCATACCAGATATCAGTGATTTGATTTGGCCTTAGCATGGTTACATTTTATGAGTGTAAAATTCTCCTTTCCCATTCCACTGCTTTCTTCCAATGCTCTTCCGACAGACCATCTTTAATGTGCAGCAGATGGTTTATTTCTTCTTGTGTAAAAGAAGTTGCCTCCTCTGTGACTGCTGTCTTTGTTTTCGAGCTCTCTCCTTGGTCCGATGGTTGGACTGTGGGTGGAGAACTTTCACTTGCAGGTACAGTAGTCACACCATGGCCGGAGATCGAGGAGGGTGCCTGTGGCTCCCGTTGTCCCTGTGCATCATTATCTTTTGAATCCGGTTGTCGTACAAGGGACAACGGTGGCCTGCACTGATCCAGCTATCTTTGTAGCTCCTCGATCTGACGTTGCAATTCTGCATTCTCTTCCGCCAGTTCTTCGCGAGCAATAGCTGAGATGGTGGCATCTCTTCGCATTCTTTCCTCTACTTTTAGTGCCCGCTCCAATTCTTTTATTTTCTTCTCCGCTTCTGGAACTGTCGAAGAACTTGCTTCAATGCTTTTTGAAGTTCTGGGTGTAGCTTTGATCTTCTCAATCATTTTTTTCTAAGTAGTGATCTCAGCATCTTTCATTTCTGCTTCTGCTTCACAAACTTGAATTTTATCGTGAAGGTCTTCTACCTGGCTTGACAAAGCTGCGACAATCTCATTGAGAGTGTTGACTTATTCTTTGTAGTCCCGTTGCATAGCCAAGGCAGCGCGAAGCTCCTGTTCTTTTTTGAGGTTTACTGATTGTAGTTGAGCTATCTATTCATGGCATAAAACAAGTTGTTGCTGTAGCTCACTGAGGTTTTGGAGCTTTCTCTTAGCCGCTTCGTGCATCTGACTGGCGAGGGAGTGTATCTGGTCTTCAAAGGATTGCATGTCCTCCCAATCAGGCACGCTTGATGTGTGTGTAGTTTCTTGTATGCCACAGGTCTCCATCTCTGTGGGTCGTGGTGGCGGTGGGGCTACTGGGGAATGTGGCTGTGGCGGCGTGTCTTCAATTAATACTGCTTGTACAAAGGCAGCTTCTTGTTCTGCAGATTTTGCTTGTTCTTCATGTTCAGATAGCATCTCTGGAGAGTTGACCTTCTCTTCACAATGTTGCTGCTCTTCAGGTTGAGGCAGTCCCATTGAGCGAGGTCTTCGAATAAGAGGCGGAGGCTCATCGTCCTCCCCTGTAGAAGCAACCTTTGTCGGAGAATAATTTTGTTGTCTTGAAGAGCTTGAATCATCCTTGTATTCTAATGGAGTGGAGGAACCTGAGGTTGCCACCATCCGATCGTATTCATCCCACAGCTCCTCCAAGGATTGAAACTGGGGATTCTTCGTTCTTGGGCCCTTCCGGATACCTTCCGGAACCCATTGAATCACTTCATTTATAATTTTGCTAGGTCCATCATTTTAGAGGTGATAGATACAAGCAAAATTGATATTTGTTCCCAATTTCTATAATAGTCTATTTGTTCCCAATTTCTATAATAGTCTTTGTTCAAATAGACTTGTTATCCTTGGATTTATATTCGAGAAATTTTGACATCCTCTCTCATAGAGTATGGGTTCTTTTCACCATTGCATGTCGGGCCAATAGAAAGAAAATTCTATTTCTTGTTATGGCTTGAATTCCATGTGCCCTTCATATGGTAAAAAAAATATGTGATTCATTCAAGTCTTTCTCGCATTATAGATTTCCTATTATCCAAGGTCCTAAGCCATGGATAAAAATCTATCTTTGAAGTGAGAAAAACCCACTTGCTAGAGCTAGTTTGGACTTATAGGAATCTCTATAATGAGTACACTTATGAAACATGATTGTACTTTCATGACTATATGCTATAGAGAACCATTTACTCCTGGTAATCTAACAAATGCATGCATCACTTTGTTTCCTTGCGATGATGGAAGGAAACATATAAAAGTTAAAGTGCAAAATAATAAAGTAATCTTACCTATTTTCTTGTCTGAAAAGTGTGGATAGAAGCATAAATTATGCATTTGAACATGTAATTTATGATCATTCTAATTAGTAGGTTCTCCTTCTAATAATGAAGGAACCATCCTTATGCTTTCACCACATGGAACACAATATGCTCATAAAGGCTCAAGCCTTAAGGTCTAATGACTTAAGCCTTTGTGTGAGCTCTTGATATGCATTACTTTCTCTAGCAGACCAATGTATATGAACCTTATTCATCATGTCACATCTTATAATGATCCTAATTGTAATGAGAATCAATCATACACATAAAGCTCCATTAGTCATGCATGACATGGTGTAGCCTACTCATGTTGTGTTCTAAGCTTTTAGGGATCACTATGGATATGTTCTTAGTGATATGTCAATGGAGACAGCAAATCACATTGAATACCTTTCCCATTTACCTTTTTGACATTAAGCCAATTAGCACACAAGTCTCTTGATAGATGGCCTTACGGTGCTCATTGGGCCCGTGTAATGTCGTGGAAATCCTTGTAATATCTCAATGACCTTAGAACATTTTTGTACCTAGTTGCATATGTTGATACTTTAGAAAACAAATCAAGAATCATGTCTCTCCCCTTTAAGTGAGAGGTGCTAAAATTTTTATGCAAAATCATAGTGCATCCAACCTGAAATCTTCCTTGCAACAAAGAAGCTACATTAAATTCTTCTTGGTCAACATGGTTGTGCACATGAAGCTTGAGTTTTCCATTTAGGGAAATCATTGGTTCCTCATATCCTTTTTTAGCACACTTTTTTATTCTAGTGTATATCATATCTTTTCAATCTTGAGTTCGAATTTGCAGAGTAAGCTTGTTTTAAACAAGCTTTTGAATAAAGCCAAGATTGAAGAGCATCAAAACTCTTTGATCCCTTCATTTTTCTCATGCAACATGCAAAACATAAACCTTGAAAAGTGCTAACGTGTGACGTACCCCCTCTAGCCTCCGTTGGCCGGGGGCCGTCGGGCCGCCTTGCCTGGGCAAAGCTAAGCCCAGTAGTCTCTAGGCTATCAGGTTGTTCCGGTGGACGACATCCACACTCCCGACTGGAAACAAGGAATTGAACCACCGACGTCGTAGCCTAGCTCTACTTCGCAGTCAAAAGCCTGACTCCATTTCCCCACGACTCAACTACCGGTGATATG